>NC_045968.1:20552010-20697010 GCF_010909765.2 Amblyraja radiata
GATACCAGCAGCTGACTTGGAACCATTTTATTTTCACCATAAAGAATATGGTACACAGCTCCAATGATCCAAGTTTAATCAGGAAATTCCTAGCTCTGCTTTTGTGGAGTTTGCATACTCTCCCTGTGATCCTATAGGTTGTCTCCAAATGCTCTGGTCATCTCCTATATATCCAAAGTTGTAACATTAACTGTCCACTTTAAAGTGCTCGGTGTATGTAGGTGAGTGGTAGAGTCTTGGAGTAGTTGATAATGGGATCAGTGTATTTGGATTGTATATCATGCCAACATGGTTGGCAGGGAATCAGTGAGCCTAAGGACCACCTTCTCTGTTGTCGGAGTACTAGTATGTCCAATTTAATCTTGAACTAAGGTTCCTCAACTGCCCCAGAGGGAATGATGTTGATCAAAACAAAATTCCTCTGCTGTTCTGAAATGCTTTTCTACACAATTTTTACACAAGCTGTTTCTTCCCTTTACTGTAAAATAATTGATATCAGCAGTGCCATTTAATATATGGCACATTTCAATACCATGTTGCAGCACACCTCTTGGTAGTGCCTCCAAATCTTGCAGCTCAATCTTTTGAGACAAAACACTGACTGATTCGCTTTTTTATCCGCACTGCTTTTCAACTTGATAATTTTACCTCTTACATCATGCCCACCTGAATGAGAGAAATTACCAACAAAAAAGGCAACAGACAGGCAGCATTGTGCATGGAAGATTGCATCCCACTTTCTTAAAAGCAATTTTTTTTTTAGTTCATGCTTCTGACGTTTGGTCGCTCCGCATCGGCTGTTGTAAATTTGTATAACCTGGTGATTGGGTATCTGCCCCTGTGTTCTCCTTGGATGAGTTGTACAGGCAGCCTGCCCGTTCCAGAAGAAATTTGTCATTGGCATTTGTCAATTGTTGCTTTGCCTTCAGGCATCACAGTTGAGCTATCTTTCAAGGTGCTGTTAGAATCTGGTTAGTTGTTAATGGTAACTCTGCATACATCCCTTCCTGTGCATGGTCGCGTAGCTGGAGGTGACTTAAGAACAGCAAAACGCAATGTGGAAAAGAAAATGTAATTCGATAAAACCCTCGCGCTTTTCAGTCTTGACTCTGGGCGACCACCCCTCTGCCTCCTGACATGTTCCTTGACCTGCAGATGTTCCTCCAGTGCATTGTATTTTTTTTAATGTTGCTATTTTTAGTTACTAGATACTTTGAGGCCAGTCATGATTTTGCCCAAACTCAAATTTAGTGTAAAGTCATACATATTATATCTGAAAATAGTTACCAGAAAAGCGATGTAATGTGGACGCAGCGGTAGAGGCCCTGCCTTACGGTTCCAGAGACCCAGGTTTGATCCCGACCTCTGGTGCTGTCTGTATGGAGTTTGGACGTTGTCCCTGTGACCCTGTGGTTTTCCTCTGGGTGCACCAGTTTCTGGCCACTTTCTCAAGACATGCAGGTTTTTAAGGTTAATTGGCTTCTGTGATTTATCCCTGGGGTTTAGGACATAGAACTAATGTATGGGTGATCGCTGGTCGGCACCGTCTCCATGGGCCGAAGGGCCTGTTTTCACGGCGTATCTCTAAAAGCTTAAAAAAAGAAAGGATTTTTGTTTCAATTATGGCTATTTATCAGTAGAGAACAATTAAAACTTGAAGGAGTTATTTTTGGAGATAAAGCAGAGGTCTTACAGTGAGTCTTTTGCTTTAAAAGAAGCATGCGTGGTCTCCAGAGTAGGCGGCCTGCACCACAGCACCAGTGCAGTCAAATGATGGGCAAATTAATCAGGGAGCCCAAGCATGCAGAACTTTAAGTAATGGATTCATCAAAATGAGCAACATAATCTTCATTTAATGAGCTGAGGAAATTATAGTTCTTTAACTATTATGGGGTTTTTTGGCTAATAGCAAGGGACTACAATTGGAGGAAGGAAAGTGTGGAAGACATTATATGCATGTGTTTTTAGAGAATATATCTCTTTTTGACCTAGTTTCGCAAAAGTGCTTAAGCCTTTGGGAAAAGTTTTAGATCCTTTTTTTTTTGCTGTAGCAGTCAGGCTTTCTATATGGAACAGTGCCTCCTACATACAATGTGGCTTTGGATGTTCAAATTTAACTCAATGCCTCCAGAAAATTTTCATTTTTAAAGATTCATCTTTAAAAATCAAAGATTAAAGCAGATGAAGAAAAAAAAAATGTAGGCAAGCAGAAATAAAAACTGGAGATAGAAGAGGTATAATCCCTCAGTGTCTTCGGTTGCTGAAGGGAAGGGGTTACTGAGAGACAGCAGCCAATGAGGAATGGGAATTTACCTTTATCAGATACTGAGTTATTGTGCATTTCTGATACATTTTTATCTTTTTACTTTTTATTAATCTACACAGGTAATATAATTGGTGTATTTCTTTCCCTATATTGTACCAGCAAATCAGAACATTCTGAAGACATTGTTCCATATTATTTGACTCTGACAACTCATACACTACTTCCGTGATCAATCTTTTCTGATACCTGCTCAAAACATTTAATTAATTAGTTTCAGGCATGATTTATCTTGAACAAATCCACGGTGAA
Organism: Amblyraja radiata; assembly: GCF_010909765.2. Taxonomy (NCBI): domain Eukaryota; kingdom Metazoa; phylum Chordata; class Chondrichthyes; order Rajiformes; family Rajidae; genus Amblyraja; species Amblyraja radiata. The sequence goes on from NC_045968.1 coordinate 20,554,586, forward strand.
GTCCTTGACTAAACACTGCCTTTACAAATGAGTATATGTGGCCCATAATGTTTCCAGTAACTTCCTCGGCTCCAATGTTAAGCTGCGGTTTCTGTGCTTTTCAATAGCCTTGTTCTGGAACAAGGACTGACACAAAGTGTAGGAAGGAACTGCAAATGGTGGTTTACACTGAAGACCTGAAATCTGAGTGCAGCTGGTTTCATATTGCCTTCATTGTTGGTCGGTGCTGATCTTTCACATGGACCGCTGTTAGTGCCAGTTTTACATAGAAACATAGAAAATAGGTGCAGGAGTAGGCCATTCGGCCCTTCGAGCCTGCACCGCCATTGAATGAATGAATGAATGATTGAATGAAAACTTTATTGTCATTCAGATATACACCTAGACACAGTGCACCTTGAACGAAATTTCGTTGCATTTGACTCTCCAATCAGGTAAATAGTAAAAGTAAAAGTGCTAGGTGCGTCCATAAAAATGCCTCATGTGCATGGTTCTGTAAAATAATGATCATGGCTGATCATCCAACTCAGTATCCTGCCTTCTCTCCATACCCCCTGATACCTTTAGCCACAAGGGCCACATCTAACTCCCTCTTAAATATAGCCAATGAACTGGCCTCAACTGCCTTCTGTGGCAGAGAATTCCAGAGATTCACCACTCTCTGTTCGGTTTTCCAGCGTCTCTTCCATGCGCGCAATATATGAAGCTGATGAAATGAGACAACTGTCACACCAAAGATAGACACAAAATGCTGGAGTGACTCAGTGGGACAGGCAGCATCTCTGGAGAAAAGGAATGGGTGGCGTTTCGGGTCAAGACCCTTCAGACTCAGTCTTCAGGTCTGAAGAATGGTCTCGACCCGAAACGTCACCCATTCCTTCTCTTCAGAGATGTTGCCTGTTCCGCTGAGTTACTCCAGCTTTTTGTGTCCATCTTCGGTTAAAACAGATTACAGATTATCTGGTGTTTTGTGCGTGGGAGCTTGTGTGCGTTACGCAGGCATCCAGATGGTATTACTGTGTTTAAACAATAAATGAATGTGCTTCTTGTTGTCAGGGGGGGGGAATGGGAGGAGAGAAAATTGTTTGTGTCATGCACACTTGTCATCAGTCCGCCAGGGAATTTGTGCCCCCCCCCCATGTTTTAAAAGCAATTTACTATGGCTGCCAATGCCCCGAGCCGTCTGTCCCCGTGGTGGGGGGGGGGGGGGTGAATCACCCGGTGTGTGGGTCAGGGTCCGGGGGTCAGGGGGGGTGAATCACTCTGTTGTGGGGGTGGGGTCCGGAGGCGGTGCCTCTGTGGTGGGCAGAGGGACCAGACTGTCCCCAACTCTGCTCCACCCGGCCCCGTGTGTGTTTGCGCTGCCGACCCGTCACAATGCAGCCGCACGGAGGAGACGAGGCGGAGGGCGGCCCTAGCCGTGGGAGAGTGGGGGCTGTCCTGAGGGATGCGCTCCTTCGGCCACTTACAACTTGGTGCTTGGGTTCAGAGTGCCCAGTCACCCTCCAGCCCAGGGTGGGAAAATGACCTCCACTCACCCGGCCAGTGATGTGATGGGCGCGGAGGACTGGACCAATCGTTGACAAGTACCGCCCCCCCCCCCCCCCCCCGGCGATGTCATGTCCGTTATTTGGCTTTTCGGCACAGCGACCTTTCGGTGAGTTGGCTTCTAGGCGATGCCGCCTTTTGGTTAGTTGTCGTTTTGGCATGGCTGCCTTTCGGTGAGTTGGCTTTTATGCGTCCCACCCTTTCGGTTAGTTCGCTTTTCGGCTTTGTACGCTTTCGGTTATTTGGCTTTTCGGCTTCGTTTCCCTTCAGTTATTTTACTTACACCACTTTGCCGCCACGTCCGGGTACCTTCTGAATCAGGTGGTTAACAAGTGAACTCTTCTGGTATGTTTTTTTTAGCTGAAACGTCCTTCTTGTAATGTAGCTTTCGCATCACCACTTTCATTATAAAGAGATGCAAAATACTCATTAAAATTTGTCATCCCTTCTGCTTTTACACCATTAAGTCCTTGATAGCCAAAATTTCTTCCTAGCTGATAGTCTAAGCATGTATATGACAAAGTGTAAATAATGTGGGAGAAAGCCAATATTTTTGATGGAAAAAGCACTGAGAATAAGGTTAAAATCAATGGACAATTCTAGCTATGAGCTCTCCACATCATTGTGGTATAAATATATAAAAATTATAGTAGTCTGGTAGAATTCTCTTTTTAACTCGACTCTCAGGCTCTCATCTTTGTGAAAAATCTCAAAAAATACTATGATTTGTGAAGGGACTGATCAGATTAGCATGTCGAGGAGGATCATTTGAAGGCACTGAGTCTCTTTCCGCACAAGATCAAAGAACTATGCAAAAGTCCAAGCCAACAACCACTGAGGCTATTCTGTTCTTTTCTTAAACCACTGTTACTATGCTTTGATCCGCAGATCTTCTGAAGTGCTACCCAACCAGCACTTTCCCTGCTAATCCATTATCCACAGCATAGCTTATAGGAGATGTCTTTAAATATTGGACTAGCTGCTCCTGAGGAAGCTGTAGATTTCTGGAGACATCTACTGAAATCATCGTCTCTTTCTCATGTTACTTGCTTATTTCAGCACTGATGAAGTCTGACAAAGGAATAACAGGACATCTATGTCAACCCTTCACTGCTCAATATTCTTTCCGGAATGACAAGATAATTACTGTGGACCCAACTCAAAATCTAAAGAATCCTTTGGTCTTTTATATATTTGACATGTGTTGCATGTCAAAGTGCCAAAATGTTATATTATATTAATTCCTTCTTGGCACAGTGCAAGTGTCCAACAAACAGACTACTGTTTCTATTAGTTGATGCTGAATGTTAAAAATATGATTGAACTCATTGAGGCTACAACCAAGAAAGCACACCTGCACCTGTTTCCGCAGAAGGCTAAATAACTTCAGCATGTGTCCAATGTCTCTCACCAATTTCTATAGGTGTACTGAACAAAACATCATGTCCAGGTGCATCACAGCTTGGTATGGCAACTGCTCTGCCCAATGCTGCGAATAAAGTCTGGTCCATTATACTAACATCCTTACCCCCACCTCGGGAAAGTGGCCACCATAATCAAGGACCACTCACACCCGCAGTCATTCTCTTTTCTCTCCTCTCCTGTTGGGTAGGAGATATAAAAGTTGATTGGACCAGATTCAAGAACCGTTTCGCCCCTGCTGTTATCACAATCTTGAATGGACTTCACATATGCTGAGATAGACACAAAATGCTGGAGAGAAATGTTGCTCAGCGGGGCAGGCAGCATCTCTGGAGAGAAGGAATGGATGACGCCTCGGGTCGAGACCCCTCTTCAGATATATGCTAACATCACATATGCTGAGGATGAGTTTGTGATCTAGCAATCTACCTCATGCAACCCCTGATATATCTTTGGCAATATCTGATGTCCTCATGGCTCATCGAATTTGCCTGGAAGGTATGCAAAATAATGTTTTTCTGGATCTTGGATGATAATAAACATATACCAATACCAAAAACATCCTGCAATAGATCAAGACTACCGTCGAAGCCACGTAGAAGGGATAATCTTTAAAGTGTAATTTTGAGATGATTCACCAATTCCACCTCAGACAAGTGTTTCCAGATTCTGTTAGTTCTGTTCTTATGTTGGATGGGACACAGTTGGTTTCTGGAGCAGCACAAACGATAGTTGTAAAAGCTTATTCCCTGTACAAAATGTGCATTACATGATCACTGTCCAAAATAAATAAGCGATTGTTCAAAATGCTGAGAGCCAAGACAAACAATCACTTTGGTTCAATGTGAATGTGGTTTTAATCAAAATTGGAATTTCAACTGATCAGCTTGGTATGGGTCTTATGATGTGATAAAATACCTGGACTTATTCATCTGGTTTTAATGTGACTCCCTGGTCAAAAAGCACATTTGTGGCAGTTCTAAATGTTTATTGACTTGGGCTGTAGTCAGTTGCTCCATTTCATAAAGAAAGCGACTGCCAATATAGTCTTTTACACAGAATGCTGGAGTAGATCAGTGGGTCAGCTGGCATCTCAAGAGAACATGGATAGGCAACATTTCAGGTCGGGACCCTTCTTCAGACTGAAGAAGGTACATATATCTATGTTCTCCTGAGATGCTGCTGTGTCCCACTGAGCCTCTCCAGCACTCTGTGTCTTCTTTTGTAAACCAAATATTCAGTTCATTGTTTCTGCAAATATATTTTTGTCTTTCAAGTAGTTTCATAGCATTTGGGAAGAATGAGGGAGTGCTTCAATGTTGGAGGAGGCTGTTTGTCAGAATAAAGGTGCAATCAAGGCCTTGCCTGCTTGCTTATTTCATGCAGGCCATGGATCTACAAAGAACGGGATGGTGTGCCCTAGTGAGATTATAAAAAAGATTACAAAGTTACCAAAAAAAAAGAGCACAGTACTGGAGACAGCCCTTGCAGTTCCTTGTGTCTACATGGTGTTACTGTCTGTGGGATCCTGTGTGCAATTGGCGCAGTGGTAGAGCGACTGCCTTAGAACGCCCGAGACCTGGGTCCGATCCTGACTACGGGTGCTGCCTGTTGTCAGGCTCCTGTACCTTCTTCCCGATGGCAGTGGTGAGATGAGTGTGCGGCCAGGATGGTGTGGGTCTATGATGATGTTGGCTGCCTTTTTGAGGCAGCGACTCCGATAAATCCTTTCGATGAGCCGGTGATGGACTGGGCAGTGTTCACAACTTTTTGCAGTATTTTCCGCTCACGGATGTTCAAGTTGCCGAACCAGGCCATAGTGCAACCAGTCAATATGCTCTCTACTGTGCACCTGTAGAAGTTCAGGAGAATCCTCTTTGACATACTGAATCTCCGTAGTCTTCTCAAGAATTAGAGGTGCTGATGTGCTTTTTAAAATAATTGCATCAGCGTGCTGGGTCCAGAAAAGATCGTCGGAAATATGCAAGCCCAGGAATTTGACGTTTTTGACTCCCTCCAGCATCGTCCCATTGATATAAACGGGATTGTGGGTCCTCAACCACCTTCTTCCAAAGTCCACAATCAGTTCTTTGGTTTTACTGATATTGAGAACCAGGTTGTTGTACTGGCACCATTTGGTCAGTCGGTCGATCTCACTTCTATACTCTGACTCATCACCATCTGTAATGCGTCCCACAACGGTGGTGTCGTCGGCGAACTTGAAGATTGAGTTTGCACTATGTCTGGTTACACAGCCAAGAGTATAGAGTGAGTAGCGCAGGGGGCTGAGCAAGCGGCCTTGAGGTGCTCCCGTACTGATTGTTACTGCGGATGACGTATTTCTGCCAATTCGAACAGACTGTGGTCTGTGGATGAGGAAGTCGAGGATCCAATTGCAGAGAGATGTGCAACGACCCAGTTCCGTGAGCATGGTAAGCAGCTTGGAAGGGATGATGGTATTGAATGCCGAGCTGTAGTCTATAAACAACAGCCTGACGTAAGTGTTTTTATTGTCCAAGTGGTCCAGTGCAGAGTGGAGAGCCAGTGAGATTGCATCCTCCGTGCACCTATTGTGACAGTGGGCGAACTGTAGTGGGTCAAGGTTCTTATTGAGGTAGGAGTTGATATGCCCCATAACCAACCTCTCATAGCACTTCATCACCATAGACGTTAGTGCCACTGGTCAATAGTCATTGTGGGCCTGTCCCACTCTGCGCTCGCCTCATGATCACCACATGGTCACTACATGTTCGCAGGTGGTCTCTGGTGAGTCTCCTTCATGGTCGCGAGGAGTTCTGTGACCAAAAATTGGTCGCCATGGAGAAAATCGATAATCCTGTAGTCGTAGTTATAGTTGTAGTGGGGTTGCCATGTAGTTATGGGTAGTCGAGGTAGTAGTAGGTAGTTTTAGTTAATCGCCTTTGCTGACTGGGCATTTTCATTGGCTCATTGGGGGAAAAAAAACGTAAGCACGAGTTTTCTGAACCAAGGATAACTGACCGGTAATGTTAAATACCCGCCAAACTTCACAGCTGTGTATCTCTGGCTTATTAAAAATGGTATGGCTTCTTAAAAGTGTCTCCACTCCTTCTCCCCCCCCCCCCCCTTCTCTCCCCTCCCTCCCCTCCCTCCGTCCCCCCATTTTTAAAGGACTTACTGTACACTGTGCTAGTTGTCTTAACCTTCCTGTTCATCGCGGTGTGTGTCTGTATACCTTGGCTTTGCACCGTGTGAATTTCAGACAGCGCTCCCCCGCTTTCCCTGGCCCCTGCCTTTGCGATGTGTGTGTGTGTGTGTGTGTGTGTGTGTGTGTGTGTGTGTGTGTGTTCCACTCTGACACTCGCCGTTCCAGTTCCCGTTTTTTTTAGGCGATTGGCGCGAACTTGACACCGGCAGTCCGCTGAAAAATTGCCTAAGTGGGACAGGCCCTATACTCTTTTTGGGCACCGGTATTATTGATGCCCTCTTGAAGCAGGTTAATTGACTTGGTATCAATGTAAAATTGTCCCTAGTGTGTGTAAGATAGTGTTAATGTGCGGGGATCGGTGGTCGGTGAGAACTCGGTTGGCCGAAGGGCCTGTTTCTGCGCTGTATCTCTAAACTAAACTAAATTTCCTACATTAGTAACTTGACCGTACTTCGAGAGAACTTAATTCACCAGAAAGCCTATTGAAGTGTTGTGACATCATGGAAGTTGTTGCACAAAATAGATTTGCACTGTTTTTAAATCAGCGTCCCTTTAATCTAGACCTTAGAAAAGCAGGGAAAAGAGAAACATTGTGTTGCAATATCCATTGGTCTGCTTGATCGTCCAAACTTGCTCTGTGAAGAGGGAAGAAACAAAAGATGGATTATAGAAATGGGACGCGAAAGAAAGGGTACGCTGGCTAATTGATTTTGGATGGTCATGAAAATCTCTAGCATTCAAAAGTGTTTTAAAGTAGAAGGAAGTAATTAAGAAAGCAAAATGTCAAATAAAATGCAAGGGATTGAAAATGGCAGAAATATTTAACAATGTCACAGTTTTAATTTTGTCCTCATCCTTGGGATTTTTTTTAATTGCATCGCTTGATAGAATATTTGTAATGTTAGTGATTGAACCGTGAAGAGCAAATTAGATATTTAACTGATGAGAACTTGCATCAAAGATGCTGGGAAATTGTTCCTTGTTGCCAAAAAACTACCCATACCTACACACTGCAGTAGAAAAGTATACTTTGGTAAATGCGATGCTGTTGTTTGTAGAACATTTGCCGTCTTGCTGTAAACACAGCTGCAGACGTTTTATTACTCACAACGTATTAAGTCTGATGACCCAGCAGATGTCAGTAACTTTACTTAAGTCACAACTCAGACAACATTGTAGAATATAAAAGAAAACCAGAACAGCCAGAGCTAAGAATTCACAAGCACCAGCTAACCTGTAAGCTTTCTTCATCGACTGTAATTAATCTGTATCATATCTCTGAATATACATGCTGATTAGTATTAAATTGTATAGTGTTGAAAGGAGCATCTGTGCAATGCATTTGAAGACCTTATTTGTCCTGGTTAAATAATTCATGATCTTCTGTATTTCTTTTAAATCACCTGTCAACTTTTTCTATTCAAAGTCAATTTTATCGTCACATATTCCAATGCCATCATAATTTTAACAATGGTCATTATTAAAGAAAATATTCTGATATCAAGTGAACACCACCATTGAATAATGTCCAGTTAATATGAAATGGAAATATAATTTCATAGCATATTCCATGTGAGAAATTAGATCATCAATGTAGGGCAAAGAGAGGTACTGGTTTTCATTGGAGTGTGTACATGGAGTATATGGCACCAATATTACTCATTGTTTGTCTCTTTTTCTCCCTCACCAGAGCCTCCAACGCCACCAGAAAACCCCATATCCACAACAAATGAGACTTCTCTCATCCTAGAATGGAGCCCGCCCAGGGACAGTGGTGGCAGGAATGATCTTACCTACAACATACACTGCCGCATGTGCGTGGGGGACAACAGGAAGTGTAGCGTCTGTGGGAGCAGCCTTCGTTTCATCCCCCAACAGTTTGGATTAACGTACACCAAAGTCCTTGTTACAGATCTGCTGCCTCATACCAACTACACCTTCGATCTTGAGGCTGTGAATGGGGTATCTGAGTTGAGCCCCAACCCAAAGCAGTATGTCTCTGTCAATGTCATGACCAGCCAGGCAGGTAAGTGAGTTCCTTTCCTCTGCTGCCAACTGTTAAACATCTTTTTTTAAAACTAGTTTACCATGAACAGTAATCTAGTAGTTGGAAGAAATGCTTTGAAATGTGTCATTTCCAGGAGTGGGAATTTGTTGGTCATCAATCATAGCAATGGAGCAGGCTCCTTTTGTTAAGTGAAATCCATATTATCTCACATCTAAGACAAACTTATTACTACTAAATTTCCCTTTATAATTTAGACTGTGTTGAAGTAACCATCCATGCTGGATGATGTGGAGGGTGAGGGGGGAGAACCTTCTCTTTATGTCCCTTATTGCCTTTAGTCAATTAAGAGAAACAACCTGATAGAAAATTAACAACTGACATGGCATCAGTTATTATGGGTGGGAGAAAATTCCATCTTTCTATCACGTTCAGCATATTGCGTTCCTGATTTCATTTGTGAAATTCCTCAATAGTACATTAGTCATTTTATGGTCACGTTTTGCTGGGTACAGTGAAAGCCCTTGTTTTGCATTTAATCCAGTAAAATCATTTGATAAATAAGCACATTCATACGGTAGGTAAAAGTGCAATGAATATAGTGTAAGAATAATATATTTCTTCTGAGGCAATACAGAGTTGTCACGTTTCTGTCACCATCTTGTTCCTATGTAGCTGTTTAGTCCTGTCTGTTTAATTTTAGCCAAAATAACTAATATAAAAATAGTTTCTCTTTATCTACCCTATCATTTTGCCTTGGCATCTTAAAACCATTCAATATGTGAAAAACTTTGAATTCCAGGAAATGCAGCTCTGGAATGTCTTGTGCTGGTTTGCAACCCTAGTCTTTGCTCTTCCTTTATTGAATGTTATCTATCTATTTTCAACCAAATATAAGCAAGCTATAAGAAGCATTATTGCCCCTGTATTTAATCTGTGATGCCGAACAATTCCTCTTTCATAGTCATAGAGTGACACAGTGTGGAAACTGGCCCTTCGGCTTAACTTGCCCACACTGACCAACATGTCCCATCTACACTAGTCCCACTCGCCTGCATTTAGCCCATATCCTTCTAAACCAGTCCTATTTGTGTACTTGTTTGATTGCTTCTTAAACGTTGCGATAGTCCCAGCCTCCAAAACCTCCTCCGGCAATTCCTTCTCTACACCCACCATACTTTGAGTGCAAATGTTATCACTCAGATTCTTATTAAATCTTTCCCCCTTCACCTTAAACCTATGCCTTCTGGTTCTCGATTTCCCTGCTATGGTCAAGAGAATCTGCGTGTGTACCCAATCTATTCCTCTCGTGATTTTGTACACCTCTATGAGATCAATTTTGTTTAGACATAAGCAGGAATGAAAATGCAGGACTGTTTTATTTTAGATTCCTCCCCTGTCCAAGACTAATGAAACCCAGTGTACTCTCCCAGTTACGTTGCTTGAGAGACTGCATAGATTAAAAGCCAAATTCATGCAGCCATTGTGAGAGTCGGTGGCTTATTTTATCAGAAGGGAAATCTGATTCAGCCTTCCTCACGATATGCTGTTAGCAAATTCACCCGCAGGGGATAATAAGAATATATTTATTTTATCCTTGTAACCTCACTCACTCTGGAGATGCATATTATATGTTTGCCATGGAGCTGTTTGTGATTTGAGTTTTAGACTATCAACAGTGCCCAATATTGTGTTGTATTTTCTTTGCATTTTGAAAATCAAGATGGACTTGGCGTTTTGTGCCAGAGGGATTAGTCGGTACATACTTGAGTAATCAGAGCCAAGTGATTGCACTCCTAATGGTCTGCAACTCTAATCACTGTGCACTGTTGTAATTCGAATCACTCGGAGCTATTCATTTGTAGATGTTCTTTGTATGGTGGGAGAGAGTGGTGTAAAATTAAATGCATGCTGCACAATTGAACAAACTGCAAAACCATATGGACAATTTTCTTCCGGCTATAATGTTCTTATTTTGTTAATTTTAGAGGCAGGAGTTCTCGGAGTATTTCCAATTGTCATCCTCGGATGGAACTATGAAAGCAGCCCCGTCATGGCTCAGTTGTATAGGAGAGAGGTCAAATTAGAAAGGATAATTCATATGCAATTATTCCTGCTTCCTGTGGTTCAATTGAGGATTGATCCCCAATTTTGACTCATTTATATTTCTGAATAAAGGGGAATGACCACTTGGAAAAGCAAACAGCAAAATAGCAAAAATTGCAAAAGGTAATGAGATCAGCAGGAAGATAATTATCTGACAACTGATGGTTAAAGCCAAGTATTATAGAAAATTGTCCTCATCTTTGAGCTTGGTTGGAAAGCTTGTCACGGTGAAAAACCATTTCAATTTCTGGTGCAAGTCATACATTGGTCAGACTCCAACTTTTTAAAGACTTAACCATAAATAAGATATTGCATGGCTTCCTGGAAGTTGCACTGATTAAAACCAGAGAGGCCCCAGGTTCAATTTGTGGTCTTTGCTAAATTGCCCAAGTCCCAGTTAGAGTGCCTGTAAGAGCTACATAGTAGTCACTGACTTGTGATTAGGGGAGTGAAATGGTTACCCACTGCTGCCCAGTTGTCTCTGCTGCTGCCAGCAAGTGATGGCAGGGGAGGAGAATTTTCTTCTATTCCCGTCCCACTTTGGTAGTACAGGTGCACAACCTTTTATTAGAAAGCCTTGGGAGCAGACACTTCTCGGATTTCGGAATTTTTCGGATTTCCGAATGGAAGATTTTTAGCGTAGATTAGGTAGGTAGCGCGGGCGGCTTGAAAAGTCTGGAGCGGCTGCCTCCTCCCCGGAGACCGGGGAATCATTGCTTAAATGTTAGTCAGTTAGTTTGGAGGGATTTTATGTGGGGGTGGGGTGAAGGGGGAAACTTTAATTCTTAGTCCCCTACCTGGTCGGAGAGGCAGGGAGCGGGCAATGCCTTACCGGGTCGCCGTGCAGTAAGCTCCGGAGCGCTGTGGCCGCCGACTCCCAACATCGCGGAGCTGGGGCTGCGGGCGTCCGGCCGCGGGCGGCGCCGGTTGTAGCTCCGACCCCGGCAACTCTACCCCTGGCTGCGCGGCGCTCCAAATCCAGCGCGGCCCGCGGCCGGACGCCCGCAGCCCCAGCTCCGCGATGTTGGGAGTCGGCGGCGTCGCAGCGCTGGGATACCAGCGGGGAGTGGGCAATGCCTTACCGGGTCGCCGTGTGGAGCGCTGGATGCACCGGAGCGCTGTGGCCGCCGACTCCCAACATCGCGGAGCTGGGGCTGCGGCCGCGAGCCGCGGGCCGCGCTGGATTTGGAGCACCGTGCAGCCAGGGGTAGAGTTGCCGGGCTCGGAGCTACAACCGGCGCCGCCCGCGGCCGGACGCCCGCAGCCCCAGCTCCGCGATGTTGGGAGTCGGCGGCCACAGCGCTCCGGAGCTTACTGCACGGCGACCCGGTAAGGCATTGCTCGCTCCCCGCCTCTCCGACCAGGTAGGGGACTAAGAATTAAAGTTTCCCCCTTCACATAAAAGCCCTCCAAACTAACTGACTAACATTTAAGCAATGATTTACAGATGTTTAAGTGTCTTCCTGGTCTCCGGGGAGGAGGCAGCCGCTACAGTAGTACAGACCTGGGTTGACCGTGGGTCGTTTCGGGTCAAGTTTGGTGCCAAACGCGAGCTTTGGTGTGCAGACGACATCCTGGAAAAAATGTCCGGTTTTCGGAGCTTTTTGGTTTCCGGAACTCCGGATAAAAGGTTGTGCACCTGTATTGAGGAATGCCAAAACAAAGATAGAGATTCAAGCCTGCCGGAGCAGAAGGCAGGAGAAATGGCACGGCGGCGCAGCAGTAGAGTTGCTGTCTTACAGCGATTAAAGCGACTAGTGTAGACCCTGACTACGGGTGCTGTCTGTACGAAGTTTGTACGTTTTCCCCTTGACCACATGGGTTTTCTCCAAGATCTTTGGTCTCCTCCCACACTCTAATAACGTATAGGTTTGTAGGTTAATTAATTGGCTTGTTGTTGTAAATGTAAATTGTCTCTAGTGTGTGTAGGATCGTGTTAATGTGCGGGGATCGCTGGTCGGTGCGGACTCGGTGAGCTAAAATGACCTATTTCCACATGGTATGTCTAAACTAAACTAAATTACTCGATGAGGAATTTACCCCTCCACCCTTTTCTCAAGCCTCCAATTACTGTGCTAGTAACACAGTGAACACTATATTAGGTTTAGCGCCAGGTTTTGGTGTTGTGAATGCTCTTCGATGAATAGCACAAAGGATGTTCAGCACTTTTTTTAATGAATGATCATCTATTATGCAGTCAGCAAGAATTCATAGATCAATATCAAACTCTCTGAACTTCAATAAGGATCAATGTGAGCATTTAAATAGGACACCCTCACTGAAAACTTTCCACTGCTGCTTTGGACAGGTATCTCATTGCCAGGGTGGCCGTGACAATGATCTTTCATGTACTGTATCTGGACACGCGTAGCTCCCTAAGAGGGTGCAAAAGTTATTCTAGTATGATTCTAGAAATGGGGAGTTCAGCTCTTAGGCTAAACTGAAGGACATTTTGCTTCTTTATGAAGATTTGCTGGACGTATAACAGGTCATGTCAGATTTAGATATGGTAATGTTCCCATGAGCAGATGATTCAAGAACTCAGGGCCACACATGGACCAGAATATATGGGGCGAGAGAGGGTGCAGAGAGAGGGTACTGCAAGGATTTTTTTCAAAGCAGAAGGTATTATGATGTAGCGGTCATTGTCTATAAGTATTGGAAAAAAATCATGGATTTCCAAAGAAAGTAGACTGTCACATGTGGAAATAACTTACAAGGCTCCCGAGAAAATGTGGGAAAAGACTGACTGGATTGCTCTACAAGCAGATATTCAGTGGGACCCAATGGCCTCTTGCACATCATTCTGATTTTTTGGAGGTACAGCACAGAAACAGGCGCTTCGGCCCACTGAGTCCACGCCAACCAGGGATCACCCCGTACACTAGCACTATCCTACACACAAGGGACAATTTACAACTTTTTTATACCAAAACCTGCATGTCTTTAGAGTGTGGGAGAAAACCCAGGTGGTCACAGGGAGACTGTACAAACTCTGTACAGTCAGGATCAAACCCGGGTCTCTGGTGCTGTAAGCCAGCAACTCTACCGCTGTGCCACTGTACCACCCCATCCAATTCTCTGAATGGTTTCAGATTGGAGTTGAAGTTATTTGCAACTTGTAGTTTTGCTCTCTGCATTTATATGAGGCAGTTCATAGATCTTTTATTCAAAAATGTTAAACCTATTCCATTCTCCATTGGCAATGAGGTGCAGGCATGGAGAACACACGGCTTGTGTTAGATTAGATTGGTTTATTGTCATATACACCAGGGTGCAATGAAATTCCTTGTACATATGAAGCTCGGAGCATAAATAATATTCATGCAGTCATGATATTTTACAACAGTAAATACAAGGATGAGTGCTAAACAGCAGCAGGGTGCAAGATTATTGTGCAAAAGCAAGTGATCGATGGCCAGCATGTACTCGGTGAACTGACGTGCCTTTTTCCATACTGTATCTTTCAATCAAGTAAAGCTGAAAAATATTTAAGTACAATAATGGAATAATCGAATGAGGTAGAGTTAAGAGTAAGAGTATGTAGCAGCGCTTCCAGGAACAGGGTGTGAAACGTGTGATTAGTTCAGGAGTCCGATAACAGTCGGGATGAAACTGTTCCGGATCTCCTTGTTTTCAAGCTGCTACATCTTCTCCAGAATGTAAAAGACAGGAAAGGGAATGGCCATCCAAGACAATATTTCCAATCTTCCTGATGCAACACCCATTGAAGATGGATTGGATGGAAGGAAGTGACAAGCCTGTGATGGACTGAACTGTGTTTACCTCTTCCTGCAGGTTCAGGCGGTCAAGAGCAAAGTAGTTGTTACACCAGGATGAGATGCATCCAGTCAGAATACTTTCTATTGCAGACATCTGTAGAGTTCAAGAGAATCCTTATGCGGTTTGTTGACCATTGCATCTGTGTGAAGGGACCAGGTAGAATTGCCGGTGATATGGATGCCACAAAGCATGAAACTGTCTTCCATCTCTACAGCAGCTCAGTTGATGACTTGCAATTTAGTGGACACACATCTCTTTGCCAGCCCAGCTTGGTGGCCTTATCATGCTCTAAATGTGGTCTCAGCATACAATTGCTATGTGACAGGAGGCAACATATAATTCAAGCTAATGTCTGCCATTTTGGCTGCAGTTGAGATGTCTTAATTCTGCAGCAGTTCTCTGTCCATCTGCATTTGAACTATTGCCACAAAGCAACAAGGGGACTTTGTGAAAATGGCTATCTGTTGTGGTCATGACTGATTTAACTTTAGAGATACAGTTTGGAAACAGCCCCTTTCGCCCCCCATGTCCGTGCCGACCAGTGATCACCCTATACACGAGCACTATCCTAAGCACTATGGACAATTTTACAGAAGCTAATTAACCTACAAATCTGTACGTCTTTGGAATGTGAGAGGAAACAGGAGCCCCCCCCCCCGGAGAAAACCCATGTGGTCACAGGGAGAACATACAAACATCGTAGAGTTAGCACCCATAGACAGGATCAAACCTGGGTCTCTGGCACTGTAAAGGGCCTGTCCCACATGGGCGGCAGATGGTGCATGACGATTTTGTACGTGGCAAAATTCTGGGGCACCGCGCGTCACTGCCAACGTCACCACGAACCATGCGCGCGTAATGCGCGTGTCGTGCATCGTGATGCGCAAATGATACCGCGTAAATTATGCGCAAATGACGCCCAAGTGGAACAGGCCCTTATGGCAGCAACTCTACAACTGTGCCATCCCAAACTCTGAACTCTTAGGTACAGTTATTGCATAATTATGGTAAATTCAACAAAAGACATATTACTGTTCAAGATGGCAATGTGCAGATCATTGACCTCCTGAACAAACAAGTAGTTTCTGGAGTTCTATGTCAACGCCCTGCAATAACTGGGGGAGCACGGAGATACCCGGTGGACTGCTGTGCGCTGCACAATATTGCCGTCATGTACGCCGCTGGCCCTCGCCACCCACTGCATAGTGAGCAGCTGAGGTAGAAGAGATGGTGGCGCGCCAGCAGCATGGTGGTGCAACGGTAGAATTGCTGCCTTACAGCGCCAGAGACCCGGGTTCGTTCCTGACTACAGATGCTGTCTGTATGGAGTTTGTACTTTGTCTCCATGATAGCGTGGGTTTTCCCTGGGTGCTCCGGTTTCCTCCCACGCTCCAAAGACGTTCAGGTCTGTAAGTAATTGGCTTTGGTAAAGGTTGTAGATTGTCTCTAGTGTGTAGGATAGTTCTAGTGCTGGAATAACTTAGTGGGTCAGGCAGCATCACTGGTGGACATGGATTGGTGACATTTCAGGTTGGGACCCGCCTTCACACTGATTGGAGTAGGAGGCAGAAAGCTGGAAAGGAACGGTGGGGGAGGGGTCAAAGCCTGGCAAGTGATCGGTTATGAGGGGGGTGTGACTGACATGGGTGATAAAGGGTAGAGGTGAAAAGGAGAGAGAAGGGTGTCTTCTCCATCCTGATGCACATCCATCCCCCCACTGTCCCACCCCTCTGCTACATGCCCCTCGTCCCCTTCCACTTATATCCCTCCCATCTTTCCATTTTATTCCTCGTCTCTCCGTATCGGACACCATTTTATGTCCTTTTCACCTCTACCCTTTGTCACTTACACCATCCATCTACCAATCAAACCCCATTCACCTGTATCCACCTATCACCTGCCTGGCTTTATCCCGCCCCCACCTCTCTTTTACCAGCTTTCTCCCGCTTGCTACAATTGGCCTGAACGAGAGATCAACCTGAAACATCGCTTATCCATTCCCTCCACAGATGCTGCCCGACCCCCTGAGTTACTCCAGCACTTTGTCTATTGCTCAAGATTGCAGCATCTTCAGTTCTTTGTATCTCCATCACAACAATTACACGATTAGACTGAGCATCAGACACAAAAGGAAGGAGTGGAGCTCCTGGGAATTCCTTAATCCCCTCAAAGAGCAAGCTTGAGGTCAGATCAAGAATTTATTTCTTGGAGGAGTTGTTAAGAAGGTTTTAATTGTCAACAGATGCATCAACAGCGATTTTTATGGGAGCTCTGAATTTCTTTGCCTTTAGCTCCTTCTAGGCAATCACAGGGGACAATTTTGTATTCTATCTCAGTTGAATTCTGCAAAATGGTACCCAGGGCTTACTGCCCCTACTGCGATTTATTCCTTCAATGTTTTCCCATCTGACGTATGCCAATTGTGGCTGGGGAAATGGCCACATTATAGTTATGTTTGCTGCTAAAAATCTTCTTGATACCACGGTGGCAGAGCAGTAGAGCTACTGCCTTGCAGTGCCAGATGCATGGGTTTATTCCTGACTATGGGTGCTTGGCTGTACGGTGTTTATACGTGCTCCCTGTGACCTGCGTGGGTTTTCTCTGAGATCTTCGTTTTCCTCCCACACTCCAAAGACATACAGGTTTGCAGGTTCATTGGCTGTGGTAAAATTGTAAATTGTCCCTAGTGCGTGTGTAGGATAGTGTTGATGTGCATGGGCCTGTTTCCGTGCTGTATCTCTAAACTAAACCATTCATTAGAAATGTTCCATCTTTACTCAATTTGGTGTATATATGATCCTTATGTAATGCCTGGCTGAGACCCAGAGTCAGCTTTAGCACTATATTCCCTATTGACGTGTTGAAAGTTATCATTTTAAGTACATGGTATTATCATTGTAACCATCCATTAAAGGGACATGCCGCGATGAAGGCAACACTCTTCCTGCAACAGAGTAAATTGATGCTGCAATGATGAGAGCATGCTCCCATAAGGTCAGGCAGCTTGGAACAAACTGGTGAAGAAAAATGGCTGAAGGGTAGATCATCTTTTTGCAAGGGGCCACAGGGACCCTTCAGGGATAAAGACATGGGCACCTGGAATGTTGCCAGGAGTGTGTGAGTAAGTACATGTGTGTGGTCCTAGAATGTATGCACTCAGAGGAAGGCTGCAATAGAGGCAAATGCCTGTGCCTCTGCACAGATGCTGCCTGACCCCATGAGTTACTCCAACGCTCTGTCATAGAGTCACAGAGAATGATACAGTGTGGAAATGGGCCCTTCCGCCCAACTTACCAGCACCAGCTGACATGTCCCAGCTACACTCGTCCCACTTGCCAGCATTTGGTCCATATCCCTCCAAACCTGTCCTGTCCATGAACCAGTCTAACTGTTTCTCCAATGTTGGGATAGTCCCTGCCTCGACTACCTCCTCTGGCAGCTTGTTCCATACATCCACCACCCTTTGTGTGAAATAGTTAGCGCTCAGATTCCTATTGAATCTTTTCCCCTTCACCTTAAACCTATGTCTTTTGGTCCTCGATTCACCTACTCTGGGCAAGAAACTCTATGCATCTACCCGATCTATTCCTCTCATGCTCTTATATACCTGGAGAAGATCACCCCTTATTTTCCTGCGCTCCAAGGAATTGAGTCGCAGCCTACTCAACTTTTTTTTTTAACGTGTGCACAAATGTCCAGCTTTAAGTCTTCAATTTCACTCTGCTTGAGAAATAATTTGAGAAAATGTTTGGAAGCACAAGAGACTGCAGTTCTTTGTATCCTGTCGATTTGTTTTGTGTAATCTGGAATTGATACCCACAGCCAGGGTGAAGGGGCACGGTGCCAATGCAATCTCATGACAATTGTTACAAATAGTATGTGGAATAGTATGTTTTAAAATTACTCCGTTACACAGCATGGAAACAGGCCCTTGAGCCCACCATCCATGCTGACTGTCAAGAAGCATTACATTAATCCTGCACTAATTTGATTTTATTCTCCTTTGGAGGATTGGTGATCCTTCACTGCAAACAGCAGGAGCACCCATTAGTTGCAATATGTTGCTTCAGCTTTAGAATCGCTCAGTACATGCACCAATAAAAACAATACAAAATAAAGGCTATGTAAAGTATACAGTATGAAACGTAATTGGATGGTTGGGGTGGAATGGATTAAATAACTGGTTAAAATTTAGCCTAAGCATTTCACAGTATTGATGGTTCATTAATATAATCTATTACATCTGAACAATCATATGAATGTGTCATCACATGAAGGTCTTTTTTGTCGACATCCTCAGAAATTGGGTATTTTAAAGACTGGGGAAAATTAATCCAAAGCGAATAATTAAAAAATGGATGTGGAGAGGATGTTTCCACTAGTGCAAGAGTCTAGGAGCAGAGGCCATAGCCTCAGAATAAAAGAATAGACCTTTAGAAAGGAGATGAGAAGGAATTTCTTTAGTCAGAAGGTGGCGAATCTGTGGAATTTATTGCCACAGACGGCTGTGGAGGCCAAATCAATGGATATTTTTGAGGTGGAGATCGACAGCTTCTTGATTAGTAAGGGTGTCAGGGATTCTGAGGTGAAGGCAGGGAGAGATAGATCAGCCATGATTGAATGACGGAATAGACTTGATGGGCTGAATGGCCTAATTCTGCTCCTAGAACTTGTGAACGTGCACATTAATATAACACTTTTAAGACTGCTGCGCTAAGGATCCATGATATAATTATCTGACATGTAAAAGTCTACAGGCATCAAAGTAACGAGATAAAGTAACATGAATTATATATATGCTTCGTCTGTTTGGGAGGTGAATCCAAGTCCAGGGCATTGGTTCAGCAAGTATGAAGCATAGAGATTCATGTGAAGTAGAATAATATCCTTTCATGCTAGATAACATGGAATCCCGTGTAGTGGGCTGTTACAACCCTGTAGTGTCCTAAAGTTGTTATTGTGAATGAGTCTCGCTCTACTAATGTTTTATTTTCATCTATGTTCAAGTAAACGTGATTGTGAAGGAGAGGAAAAGCAAGGATAGCATCACTCTTGCTTGGCAAGAACCAGACCGTGCCAATGGTGTCATTGTGGAATACGAGATTATCTACTATGAAAAGGTATGTATGGAAATGTGCATTGATCATTTCATTTAGCATTTAGTTTAGAACTTTAGAGGCATAGTTGTGCAGCCAGTGACTTTGATCAATCCAGTCTCCATTTCTGTTTGCACCTTTTGTCTGTGGCCGTATGTGTTTCTCCTAGAGGGCTTTGGTTTCATCCAATGTCCCAAAGTCAGGTAGTTGATTAGGTAGAAACAAGGAACTGCAGATGCCAAAGATAGACACAACATGCTGGAGTAACTCAGTGGGTCAGGCAGCATCTCTGGTGAAAAGGATAGGTGAAATTTTGGGTTCGAACTTGGGGAATGTTGGGTAGTGTCGGTAGCGAGCTCTTAGGAGCCCGTAGGAGTCTGTAGATGTTTCATAGCGGCTCGTAATGCCAGCCGTAGGAACTCGGGGCATCAAGTAAGTCGACAAGTTTTTTCAAAATGTTGAAAAATGTCCAGGAGTAAAAAAAATTGCCCCGAGTACCTATGAATGGCTATTACCGTAATTCTCCGAGTTCAAATCAAGGGGAAAACACAGGAGAGTTTGTGAGTAACTTGGGAAAGTGGGAGAGGGCCTTTACTGTGCAACTCCATGAATGGGTTGTGGTGCAATGCAGCACCAACCAAGTAAAATGCTTTGCAATGGGAAGGCAGTGAAGGAAGCTAGGCATCCCCTGGTAACCAATTAATGGTGGCCTAACAAAAGGGTCCTTGCAGCATAAACACAGCAATTCTAGCAAGAAATAGACTTATTGCAACGTATCGTCAATCAAAGTAAAATGCAAGAGAAATTGTCAGAATAATTGATGAACTCCATCTACATCTACAGAATAATCGATGAACTCCATCTACATCTACAGATGGACGCTAACAGATTGCTAGTGACCCCTCAAAAAAATCCTTATACAGCTTGCTTTCATTGAAAGAAAGTGTAGTTAGGTGGCTTAAAATTACCTCAACATGGACTGGTTTTCTTTGTAAATTGATAGGGGGAGAGTCTAGAACTAGAGGTCATAGCCTCGGAATTAAAGGACATTCATTTAGGAAGGAGATGAGAAGAAATGTATTTAGTCAGGTGGTGAATCTGTGGAATTCTTTACCACAGAAGGCTGTCGAGGCCAAGTCAGTGGATATTTTTAAGGCAGAGATAGATAGGTTCTTGATTAGTACAGGGGTTATAGGGAGAACAGGGTTAGGAGGGAGAGATAGTTCAGTCATGATTGAATGGCGGCATAGACTTGATGGGCTGAATGGCTAATCCTGTTCATTATGACCTTATATGTTACCACATTTTCAGATCGTTGACTGTGGAAACGTGCAAGACTTTCACTTAGTGTTGACTAAAATCTGTACACAATGATATGTCCTATACACTGCAACCTTTTACATGCGAGATTTCCAGTGTCTGACGACACTGTTTTGTTTACCCCACATCCAGTATGTTCTGGACAATGGCACACAAATATGTTGGCTAAAGGGCCTGTCCAACTTGGATGTCATTTGCGCATCACGCTGGTGGCGTGCAAAGATTTTGTGAATCCCAAAATTCTGGGGCGCTGCGCGTGACCGCGCGTCACTGCCTACGTCACCACGCACCATGCGCGCGTAATGCATGCCATGCGCGCAGCGTGCGTCGTGACACGTAAATGACACACAAACAACGCCCAAGTGAGACAGGCCCTTGACAATCCACAACTAAACAAGAATGGGGTACAAATTGCCCTGCATATTTAGTTAATAGAAAGCTTTATACAACAGGTGGTGTTTACAATGAAGGAGGGAACCTATTTTTATTGATGTTGACAAATCTGTAGAATGGCATTAGATGAATGTAAGTTTGCAGAAGCAGCCAACTTTCTTTTCCTGATATAGTTCAAGTCAATGGTTTTAAATTGCACCCATTACATGTGCCGAGAATCTCGCCCTCTGCCATCTGAGGTGGGTCCTTCTTAGTGTCTTCGAGAAACAATCGATTATTATTTTATGCATTTATCTCAACAGAACCAAAGGGACCAGAATTACACCGTTTTAAAAACAAAGTCCAACAGTATGACAGTAGATGGGCTGAAACCAGGGACAACGTACGTGTTCCGGGTCAGAGCGCACACCAGCGGGGGACGTGGGACTTACGGTGGTGAAATTGAGCTGGAGACCAGTCAAGAAGGTAAGAGGACAATTTGCTTGGAAGAAACTCCACTGAGCGGGATCTCCTAGGACTATGTAGCATTTGAATGAGTCTAAGTCTACATTGCTATGTTGGCCCAAAAGTGGTGGTGCTTTTCAGAAGGCTCCCTAGAAAAAAAAACATTAAGCAGGCAGGACTGTCATATGCTGAGAGAATGGAGCGGCTGGGCTTGTATTCTCTGGAGTTTAGAAGGATGAGATGGGATCTTATTTAAACATATCAGATTATTAACGGTTTGGACACGCTAGAGGCAGGAAACATGTTCCCGATGTTGGGGAGTCCAGAACCCGGGGCCACAGTTTAAGAATAAGGAGTAAGCCATTTGCAACGGAGACGAGGAAACACTTTTTCACACAGAGAATGGTGAGTCTGTGGAATTCTGTGAAGTCTGTGAGCCTCAGAGGGCGGTAGAGGCCGGTTCTCTAGATACTTTCAAGAGAGAACTAGATAGGGTTCTTAAAGATAGTGGAGTCAGGGGTTATAGGGGAGAAGCAAGGAACGGGTACTGATTGGGGATGATCAGCCATGATCACATTGAATGGCAGTGCTGGCTCAAAGTCATTGGTCTTTGTCGGACAGCTAAAGATGAGGTCTAAATGTCTAAACTGTGGCCCATTTTTAGAAGCCTCCGTCACATCTTGTGGGAGTTCTGACCATACGATCGTGGATCTGCTCACAAAGCAGCAGAGAATGGATAACTCAGCGTTTGTTTTGGGGCTGGATCCCATCCCAATTTAAAGTCCAAGTAGGGCCATAGTAAGGTGACAATTGCCCCTTGCCAACAATGAGTCAGTGAATGTTTAACTAATTGGATAGATATACCCTTTATCCTGTACCTGTACACAACTTGATGGTAATCATGTACAGTCTTTTAACTGACTGGATAGCACGCAACAAAAAAGTGTGCACTGTACCTCGGTCAACATGACAATAATAATAAACTAGACTTTAAAAAAGATTTTAAGTTAGCCTCGCATCAAAGTACAGGCATAGCCTTCTTATGTGGAATTTAGGATATGGATAATACTTAAAGCCATGATTTATGACTTATCCCTAGTTGCCCTCAAGAAGGTGATAGTGAGCTGCCAACTTGAACCATTGCAGTTTAGGTGGTCAACATACACTCACACGCCCCACCCACCTTGAGTTTGGGGACTTCAGTGGATTGAATTACATTGCAGGCCTTCAACCTTAAACTTGTCACCAAGAAAAGTGCTCTTTTTAAAAAAAAAGCCCTACAAGTATATGCAGCAAAAAGATATATATATATATTTCTAATAAAAGGAGGGATAGTATCAAACTCAGCATCACTGAGTGGACTCTCTGAGAGTCTGGTTAATGATAGCAGAAGCCATGTTGGGATGTTTGCTTCGGACAGTATGTGGACCTGCCATTGGTAAAGGGATAATGAGTCACTAGAGCGAACTATTGCCTTTATATTCTCAGTTTATGTGAAGCATTACTTGTTCAGGCAACGAGAGAAACATTACACCTGGAGGTGGTGTTCTTTTTATAACAATAACTGAGACATCGTAGCCATAAAAAGAATGAGGATTGCATGTATTCAAGTTTTCAATAAATGCGGGCTCATTTTTTTATACCTTTCACTGACCAGTTCTGTCCAAGCAATGCTACATTTAATTGCTAGAGAATTAATCAAAGGCTGCCAATCACACAATTTAATCCATGACATGGAAAGAGTGCATAATACGTACAGGCACATGTGCTCATTATTAGGACTATAAATCTGTGGAGAATTCATTGAATCAACCTAAAATTCTACTAGGTTTGGTTGTAGCAATGGAAAATGAAACAAAAAGATTTGATTTGGATCCAAGAGAGCAACATTTAAAATGTTTTTGGGAAGGAGAAAGTGTTTTTGTACGTGATATATATGAATTACAGAGGCCTCTTGGAGGTGGTCAGCAACTTGCTACCCGGGTTGTTCTTGGAAGCATCACACATGTAAAAGTCATCAGAGCGGGCTGTCATAACTCATCACAACGGCAGTATTTGGAAATCATCCCCAGACACTTTGGCTAGATACCAACAGGCTTTAAGATACCACTGCTATGAATAAGGGAATGAATAAATGAATGAATGGTGGGACAGAGCAACATCCAGCACTGTTTGGAACATTCCTGGTACTATTGCAGCATTTGCAGATCAAGGGCAGCACAGTGGTGCTGCGGTAGAGTTGCTGCCTTACAGCCCCAGTGACCCAGGTTCAATCACGTGCGCTGTCTGTACAGATTTTTACATTCGCCCTGTGACCCTATGGGTTTTCTCCGGTTTCCATCCTCACACCAAAGTCGTACGGATTTGTATGTTGATTGGCTTTGGTAAAATTCTAAATTGTCCCTCATGTGTGGAATAGTGCTAGTGTATAGGGTGATCGCTGGTCAGTGCGGACCTTGTGGGTAGAAGGGCCTGTTTCCACACTATATCTCTAAAGTCAAGGAACAATTCAATTTTCTTTTGCACTTTATACTCGTTGTATGATGCTCATCACTGACTTAATCACAGCAGTATAGTTCTACATTCCCTCACATCTTACAAAGTGGACAGATTTTAACCTGGTTGTTTTTTTTTGTCATGCATATAATGCTCTTATTTCAGCAAACGTGTTGCATAAACTTATAGCTTTGTTTTCTCCTCTGTTTTTAGACATGCTTGCTATTGATGATCCAAACCAACCCACCATCATGGCTGTCTCTGTGGCTGGCGGGATAGTCCTCCTGATATTCCTTGTTACTTGCTTTGTTGTTAGTGGAAGGTAAAGAAAAAAAAAATGATAATTTCCTGTTCAATTTATTCTTTATTCCTCTTGTCCAAGTTTGTTTTTTGAAATGTGAATTTAACAGTTCAAAATATTACTCGTGTCTCTTAATCTATGCTCGCATGCTATGGCCAGGTATTGTAGCAGGAGATGATTTGTAGGATTGGAGCTGCACTAGTAGTAGACTTGATATATAAAACCACCCTGATAGAGCTTCTCCCTGGAAGGAGTGGAAGGAGCTCATCATAGCATCGGCTGCAGGTAGCACTTGGACAAAGTCTTTGGGGGTACTTTATAAACACAAAATAGAAGGATATTGGGGTTGACAGATTATGACAACTGTTATGTGAATTGGAAAAGGAGGGGGGAAAACAAAGAAGAGAAGATAAACTTGAGCAAGGTTTATAAGAGTTAATAAGTCTGGAGTGAATGACTTTTCAACTTATAGCGGCCAAATCGTTAAGTTCTGGTTCTCAATGTCAACAAGGAGGAATAAAGATCAATTTTCTCACATTCTCTAGTGACAAAACTCTGTGGGGAAAGTAACGAAGATGCTTACAAATGATATCTGTAAGAAGTGCCATACAGGCCCATTCTTTCTGAGGGTCAGACTGAGTCATTATGGATTCCTACACAATTAAAATCACGATGGAAAGTTCCAAAAGCTTCCCAGTATTCAGATACATTGTATAGAAATGTGTTTATTTTCATCCTGATTCTTCCAGCGTTGTCTGCTGGAGCACCCAGCCTCAACAGCACAAACTCTGTGATAGCACGCAATCTGAGAGCCACTTGCGGTGTTTTCCTGGAGAATATTCTTTCAAAACCAGATTGGTTTTTACTTGCTTGCACGCTACTAACTGTAATTTAGAAAAAGGCTTTTAGAATCTCATCTCACCACACATTGGTTTGGTTCACTGTTAGAAGTTCCAGCACTGGATTAACTCAGCGGGACAGACAGCATCCCTGGAAAACATGGACAGGTGATGTTTCAGGGTCAGGATCTTTCTTTAGTTTAAAGTTATGTGTCTGAAACTCTCCAATATTTGATCTCTGACATGCATGGATTAGTGGGTGTTTCTTCAGTATTTAAGTTTGATTCTTGAGATGTTATTTTCTTTATCATTCTGCATGTAAATTGAATCCAACAGTTAACTCTTGTAAACTTGGTGATAGCAACTATTTTTGGTGCAGTTTATTGACAAAGTTGTTGATGGTGAAACAGAATTAATGTAATTACTTGCCTTAGATGCAGTGAAGATATACTAGACTGGCTCAACATATGGTATTTTTACTCTGTAAGGATTGATTAAGCAGAAATCTGAAGAATCTTCATTTTAAAAACTTTCCATTGTTCAATTCCTTTTTACCGTGGCCAGATCTATTCTCATCCCATACATTACCAAACGTATCACCAAGTGCTGAGTGATGATCTACCTAGAGCTTTTCAGCGTACTACATCCAGATCCAGGGTGATTGTTTTGCTGAATACCTTTGCTCAATCCGCCCGGGCCTACCTCACCTCCCGGTTGCCAAATACTTTAATTCCCCTTCCCATTCCCACACTGACCTTTCTGTCCTGGGCTAACTCCAACTCCACTTTCTCTAACTTCAAGTAACGCTTGCATCCCCACTCTCTCCGTCCCTCCACTAGTTTCAAAGTCGTCTTGTTGAGTCTCATTGTCTGTAACTCATTTTCACCTAGCCCACAGCTAAAAGCCTGTTTCTTTGATCATATCTTTGCATATCTTTCATTCATTTGTTCTGTATCTCTCTATATCATTTACATATCTCTTCTTGCCCTTTCCCGACTCTCAGTCTGAAGAAGGGTCTCGACGCGAAACGTCACCAATTCATTTTCTCTAGAGATGCTGTCTGATCTGCTGAGTTACTCCAGCATTTCATCCCATTAAAATTGGCCCTTCTCTAATAGACCATTATTTATGTTGGAGTGGAGTATGTATTCATCCCCACAGCTACTCTAATGACACTATGATAGCTAAATGTTCCCCCATTGTTTTGTGCTCCACTTGACTCATCTCATTCCCTGCAGTGTCTCTTCCTCCTTTGTTGAGCTAGAAATATGCTACCAAGAAAGTTCTCTTAAAGATGTTTTAGAAATCCCTTTACTCGTCCCACAGTTAGTACTAGAATATTGCAATAGTTAAAGTCCTATTGTATCATCACTCCACAGCTTTAGTATATCTCTGTTATGTCCCCAATATCCTTTTCAAAAAAAGTCCCCATTGCGTTCTGGAATCCCTGTTGTTTCTCAGTTCAAACCAAATATATCTGTCCATGACTAGGTCAATACAGCCCGTGCTGTAACATTGCGATTTTTCTCCTTAATCAACACTGATCCTCACCAACTTTGTATCCAGAGGTATATGGAACTCCGTTGTGAACCATTTACTCTTAGCTAACCTTCATTATTGCTATAACATCACAATCATGTTGCACCTCCAGCTCACCAACCATGTTCAATCCATGCACTGCAAACTATCTTACACTTATTGTCCATATTCAGTCTGGCCCTATCTGTTTTAATACAATTTATCTCCTCCTTTCCACTGCCACTTCCCAGTACCCATTTCCCCTACCAAAATGGTTTAGCAGCATTATGAATCTCCCTGCTAGGACGCATGGCTTGTGCAGTGGGTTGCATCTCCATTGGTTTTGTAATCTCCCCCAGAACTTGTCCCAGCACCACAGACATCTAAAACCCTATCAGCTATACAATTTCTGCAGCCAAGTATTTGTCTGTCCTATCCTCCTCTGTCTGCACTCGTTTGCTCGTGTGTCAGACGACGTGTAGCTCGTTGCACGCTTCTGTCATCATCCAACAGAATTGGTCGCCCGATACGTCACAGAGTGTATCGTGTTGTCATTTCCTGGGATCGCCACGAGGAGGCTTCTGTCATGATCCCCTCCATCTGTACCACTAGGTACACAAGGGGTCATCTCCAGCTCCTGTTTATGACCACTCCTTGAACACCCAATTTATGGTACAGTCTGTATGATGTAAACAAGTTGGAGTAACTCGGGGAAGAAGGTTCTCGACACAAAATGTCACCCATTCCTTCTCTCCAGAGTTGCTGCCTGTCCCGCTGAGTTATTCCAGCACCTTGTGTCTATCGTCTATTATAAACAAGTGTTTGGAAGACCGGTGGACTGCCGTGAGCCTGATCTTGACATGAGCTGGAATTTTGCCACATCAAACTCAGGAAGAATACATTCTAGTCGACACGTTGATGTTCATTTTGCGAATCCTACCTAGCGAAATACCATCCAGACCAACAGCGGTCTCTTTTTCTAAACCGTCAATAGAAAGTAAAGCATTGTTCTGTGTTATCCCACGTTCGTAGCCATTTACTACACACCAGGGGCAATTTAGAAGCCACTTAAACCACAAACCTGGATGTCCGAAACCTGGGAGGAAACCGAAGCACCTGGAGAAAACATACACCGTCACAGTGAGAACGTGCAAACTCCATCCAGACCAACAGACAGCACTGGAGGTCAGGATTAATTCAGGATCTATGGTGGTCTACCAGCAGTGCCACACTTATGTTTACTTCTGTCTTTATAACACTCATCCATCACCACTCTGGGGGTATAGGCAAACCCCAGCCTGATTGAGGTGACCTAACTCAGTTTTAAAAACAATATTCCGGTTATTAAAGACAATTCAAGAATCTCAGTAAATTTAGCATTTTTGCCACAATAATTTATTTTCTTCCTGGAGGTAAATGCCATAATAAAAATTATAATTATGCAATGAATTAATTCCAATTTTCCCAGTGTTCTCCATTGTAATTTTCTTTCTGTTATTTCCATTTCATCCTTGGGCACTGATGTTGTTTAATATCATAACGTCCATTCATTTGCCTGTTTGCATAAGCCACCTACATGACCTCAGGGGAAATAAACAAGTAAAATTACATTTTTCTATCAACATTAGTTCTGTTCCATTTCTTAGTGGTACAGTAAATACGGATGCTATAAGACAGCTGTATTTCAAACATAAATCATAATGGTTAAAAGTGGATAACTATTAGAAACAAGCTTTTTTTAAAATCAAATTTCTTATCTAGTTATGATTCAAAATGAGAAAAGCACCAGATATGGTAGAGTGCCCCAACCAGGAGAACTGCAGCAGTTCAAGAAAAGTCTCGACAGCCTTTTATCAAAGGCATTGAGAACGAGCAATAAATGTCAGCCTTGGGGCAAAGGCATCCAAATACCAAAGAACCGATAATAAATTAAAATAAATCTTCTTCTTGTGAATACGTACTTCCATCCTTCTGCATGGACAAGTAGGGTATTTCAACGTGGATCAAAGGCTTAGACCTTTCCTCAGATGGGAAGAGCAAGGCCTCTAGGTTATCATTGAATTGTACCTCACACAAGGCAGATATCAAGGGTGAATCTCTCGTGTAGA
Organism: Amblyraja radiata; assembly: GCF_010909765.2. Lineage (NCBI taxonomy): Eukaryota > Metazoa > Chordata > Chondrichthyes > Rajiformes > Rajidae > Amblyraja > Amblyraja radiata. The sequence goes on from NC_045968.1 coordinate 20,583,152, forward strand.
AACAAGGAACTGCAGACGCTGGTTTACGCAAAAGGACACTAAGTGCTGGAGTAACAGAGCGGGTCTGGCAGCATCTCTGGATGACGTTTTGAGTCGGGATCCTTCTTCAGACTTTATGAATATTTATTTGTGGCTGTTTGACCACTGCACTATGTAACTAGTAGCACAATATATCCATAATTCTAAACGATATAAAAGCACGAGACTATACCTGTAGGCAGACTAACCACTGCAATGTTCAAGAAGCAGGCCCAGCTCCAACACCTCAGAGTAATTAGGGGTTTGCAGCAAATGGCAAGGATGCCTTAGACTTTAAACTTTTGAGATACGGCGCAAAAAACAGGCCCTTCAGCCTTCTTAGTCTGCGCTGACTAACGATCACCCCATACACCAACCTACACCAAGGACAATTTTACAACTTACCTAAGTCAATTAACCTACAAACCTGCTTTGTAGTGTAGGAGGAAACTGGAACACCTGGAGAAAACCAAGGCGGTCACAGGGAGAACGTGCAAAATTGAGACAGCACCATAGTCAGGGTCTCTGGCGCTATAAAGCAGCAACTCTACCACTGCCCCGCCTTAATAAAACTTGTGAAAACAGCATTGGAAACGGAGATAATATGATGATGCAATGAGGAACTAGTATATGGTAGTATTTAACAGCATTTGGTTCACAATCTTTAAGGCAATTTAAGCTTGTTACATGTAAAAAAAAAAAAGGGGCAGATCACTAGGCTGACACACTGTCCTTCATGTTATTCAACCATCCCACTGGAGAATTGTGAAGCTGAGCCGTTTCAGAAGCATCAGAGGAAGGTACACTAGACGTGCAGAGTTAAGGCTCATTAATAAAGCAACATGAAGGAAGCTAGATAATCTGCTGTGGGAAGATTACTTCCCTGCTCTCTCCCCAAAGCAAGCCATGAACAAAATCTTGATTTAAAAACAAATATAATCAAGTGCATCTTCAGCTTGGCTGTTTACATTATAGCTTACCCGTGTAACACAGGGGTCATTATTATATAGAGAGGATGCTATGTCTTTTAGAGAATATATTGTTTCAAATCAAAGCAATGTCAGGCATTTTACAAGCCTTTGGATGTCTTCCTCATAGCACTCCATCTTGTTGCTCCAACAAGCTAAGGTTAACAACCAGACAATATAGATTAAAATCATCTGTTCCCCCGGTTGCTCAGCACTTTAACTCCCCCTCCCATTCCCATTCTGACCTTTCTGTCCTTGGCATCCTCCATTGCCAGAGTGAAGCCAAGCGCAAATTGGAGGAACAGCACCTCATATTTTGCTTGGGTAGCTTACACCCCAGTGGTATAAACATTGACTTCTCTAACATCAAATAGCCCTTGCTTTCCCTCTCTCTCCATCCCGTCCCCCTTACCAGTTCTCCCACCAGTCTTACTGTCTCCGACTACATTCTATCTCTGTCCCGCATAATCCCCTGGCATCAGTCTGAAGAAGGGTCTCGACCAGAAACGTCACCCATTGCTTCTCTCCAGAGACGCTGCCTGCCCCGCTGAGTTACTCCGGCACTTTGTGACTCCCTTCATTATAGATTAAGTTCTATCCCATGTATTCAATTATTCTTCTTCCCATTTGTTGATATAATTCTAATCAGGGACAGATGATGTAACCTCCTCCCCACATAAATCACATTTCAAGCGTTTATACCCTCCCCCAGCTTACTGATAAAGCAGAAAAGGTATCTTTGCCTCCACATTCTTTATCACTGTTCACATCCCAGTCTGACATCAAAGCAACTTTGAATACAATTATTGTCCGTCTGAACTTGCAATCATCCCTCCTTACTTAAAAGTATTTAGTTGAAGCTGTTTTTATAGAAGATTGCTGATCACACAGCTATTTCAAATTGGAAATTTAAAGGGTAATTTTCCACTTTGGTTTGTAGAAGAAATATGCAAGTCTTTCCTCACCCATGAATAATTAGTGTCATGTGCAGTTATGTTTCACTTTGAACTCAATCTGTGGTTTGCAAATGAGTTTGACTCTAAAACTTAGAGTGACAAATCACAGGCAATGAGAGATAAATCTCCATTACCTCTTTTCAACTAACGTACTTTGTATTTTAGAAAGTGCAACAGTGCTAATAAGGCATATTTAATCTTCAAGATGAATAGCACAAATTAACTATTCAATTGATTTGGCTAGCATGACATTCATTCATGTTTTCAAAGATAGTTGACTAACACATGTAACTAATGGAAACAGAAACCTGCTTCATATCCTATTGCTACAATTGATTTGCTGTAGCGGTCAATCAAAGTTATAAGACGATCCTATTGATCAGCACAGTTCAAAAGAATCAAAACTGCCCATAACTTTGCTGGATTTAAAAGGACACCTGAGTAATCTTAATGGCCTACTTCATTAGCATCGGAGGAGATGCACAGAATCCAGAGTAGAGCAAGAAGTGCAGTTAAAAAAGATAATTAGATACTTCTGGACAGGTGCCAGATGTGGAAGGTACTAATCAGCCTCCAAAGGAAGCCATGACATCTCTATAAATTACATATTATTATGGAGAGATTTTGAACGTTGTCACTGCAGGTGTGGAGCTGTACCATCTACGTGATGGGGTTTTTTTCCGAAGAGTTAGTCAAATTTATGGTGGGCTATCAGTGTCTTTTATCATGTGTGAATATACATAATACGCCATTCAATTACAAGCACGGCATCACAATGCTATGACTTATTAATGGATTTGTGTTACATTGCAGATTAGTGGGCATTGAAATGAATTAACACCTGTTATCGGTGAGTGGGATAGGAGCCTTTGCCAAGCATGGCAGACCAAGTGTGCTGCTAACACTGTGTATGTCAATAATTCTGTTTCTAACTGAACAGCAAGGGGTTGAGTATGCAGGAAGGAACTGCAGACAAAATGTGTAGGAATGAACCGCAGACGCAATGTGTAGGAAGGAACCGCAGACGCTGATTGAAAGTGGCTCGCTGTCAAACTAAAACCAATCTGAATTAACTTGGCTGTGCATTCTAAAATTATCCCAACTTTGTACCCGCATACTAAGAAATAGTTAGGAATATACAAAAACTAGGAAATGACGAATTGATCTTTAAAAAAATCAGGCAAATACTAAAAAGTAAAATTAAATCCAAAGCCATTACAACAACCTGCCATAGAAAATAATCCCTGGTTTATCCAAGACTGTATATCTTTAGATGATAGTATACAACGGAGAGTTCATAAATTAAATTTCTGGAGAATTCCAAGTCTCAGTTCAGCAGTGGTTATGTGTGTGCTACAGTTTAGGAGTTCAGGAGGAGAAAATAAGTCAGGATTCTTGCTTCTAATTGCTGTCCAGTGATCCCCAAATATCCATACTCGGCATTGGGCTTGGACAGCATTATGACCTTCACAGCTTCTAAAATTCAAACACATGTTACCATTTGGAGCAAGGTCCTGGTACCCAGGCACACAATCAATGCCTTCAGATAAACAGACTCACTTCAATTATTCCCCTCGGCTTCCAATGGGGAAAGCCAGGAAATCTTAATCAATGAGATTGATTGCTGAGAACGATTTCAGTGATATGGGAAACCAACTTGCTGCTTGCACTCTATGCCCTGCTGCCAGTGTATTGTGGCTACCAGGCATTTTGTAAAGGCTGTTCTTTAAACTTTGATTAGCTTCCATCACAGGTCCCAGCTGCTCGTCCATCCAATGCCAGGATTACCACAGTGATAATGGAGGTATCAATTTACATTCTTGTTCCTGTGCACAGAAATCATTCATCACAGAAACAACACACTTACAATTGTTCAGATTGGACCAATTCTGGCCATTTGCAAATTAATCCAATCAACCACAATTCCGACTAATTCGTGATATTGAAATTGGCCCCTTTACAGTGCAGTTTCCACTAATGACATTGTTGTCTAAATGACATCATTCATAGAAGTGCTTTAGGGCACTTGTGACTAGCATGATAATCCTATGTAATACCATTGGGAATTTTGTTCATAAAAATATCGTATTAAGTGTTAAAGTTTACATAATTTTAATAATTAAACTCGGGCATGAATGGATGACAGATACTTTAATACCAGCTTGTAAACTAATGTAGCTACATGAAAAATCCAGGATTCTGGATGGAGCAACTTTCCCAATGTTTCATTTTCATGCTCGTCATCTCACAAAAGAGACCCTTCCCTTTTTCATTAAAGGCAGCAACTCTGAATCTCGTTGAAGTGGAAGGATCGATTCCCACTTTATCTAAATATTCTTTCATCTCATTTGAGTGTTGGAATTAGTTGTGTGTACGTTAAACAAGAAATCTACCCTCATCAGGGTGGCGCAGCAGTAGAGTTGCTGCCTGACAGCATCAGAGACCTGGGTTCAATCCTGACTACGGCTGCTGTCTATATGGAGTTTGTGCGTTCTCCCCGTGACCTGCCTGGGTTTTTCCCGGGTGCTCTGGTTTCCTCGCACATTCTAAAGATGTACAGGTTTGTAGGTCAATTGGCTTTGGTAAAGATTGGATATTGTCCCTAGTGCATAGGATAGTGCTAGTGTACGGGGATTGCTGGTCAGCGCGGACTCAGTGGGCTGGAGGGCTTGTTTCCACGATATATCTTTAAACTAAAAAAATCTGATTCATACCTACCTTTCATTTGAACTATATATATATATATCTATTATTATATAAAACTGTGTGCCTGCCGGCGTCCGGCGTCCGGCTGCCGGCCGCCTTTCTTCCTTTGATTCCTTGCTAAGCCGAAACCAGACGCAGAATCGCCGAGATCTTTTCCATTTCGGTAGAGATTTCACTTTTCTTTCAAAGTATCTGCTCCTGATTACATTTCGTCGTGTTTATGTACACATTTTTAATCAAATCCTTCTCCCCCCCCCCCCCCCCCAATATTTCAAAAAAAAAACTGGCTTCTCACCCATAGAAGCAGCCCCAGCCCCTGGTGAACGTTCCATCATGTGATGTCACAATGCCCGATGTTCACATATGTCCAATCGGAATGGATTCATTTACATATGCCTTTGCAGGAGCCCCAGCCCATGGTGAACGTTCCATCGTGTGATGTCACAATGCCCAATGCTCAAAGACATTGTTGCCATAGAGGGAGTACAGAGAAGGTTCACCAGACTGATTCCTGGGATGTCAGGACTTTCATATGAAGAAAGACTGGATAGACTCGGCTTGTACACTCTAGAATTTAGAAGATTGAGGGCGGATCTTATAGAAACTTACAAAATTCTTAAGGGGTTGGACAGGCTAGATGCAAGGAAGATTGTTCCAGATGTTGGGGAAATCCAGAACAAGGGGTCACAGTTTAAAGATAAGGGGGAAATCCTTTAGGACAGTGATGAGAAAAACATTTTTCACACAGAGAGTGGTGAATCTCTGGAATTCTCTGCCACAGAAGGTAGTTGAGGCCAGTTCATTGGCTATATTTAAGAGGGAGTTAGATGTGGCCCTTGTGGCTAAAGGGATCAGGGGGTATGGAGAGAAGGCAGGTACAGGATACTGAGTTGGATGATCAGCCATGAATATATTGAATGGCGGTGCAGGCTCGAAGGGCCGAATGGCCTACTCCTGCACTTAATTTCTATGTTTCTATGTTTCCCTCTCCCACCCATCCCTCTCTCCCCCACCCCCCTTCCCTCTCTACCCCACCCCCTTCACTCTCTCCCCCCGCCCCCTTCCCCTACCCCTCTGTCCCTCTTCAACCACTCCCCCTACCCCTCCCTCCCCACTCTTCCACGTCTCTCCCCTTACCCCACCCCTCTCCCTCCCCCAACCCTCTCTCTTCCCCTCCCTTCCCCTCTCTCCCCCACCCCTTCCCCTACCCCTCTGTCCCTCTTCCACCACTCCCCGTCCCTCTTCCACCACTCTCGCTACCCCTCTACCCCTCCCTCCCTCCCTCCCCACTCTTCCACTTCTCTCCCCTTCTCTCCTCCCCCTCTCCCTCTCCTCACCCCTCTCCCTCTCCCATCCCTCTCTCCCCCACCCCTCTCCCCCTCCCTCCCTCCTCCCCTCCCTCTCTCTCCCCATCCCCCTCTCTCACCCCCTACCCCACTCTCCTTTCTCTCCCAAATCTATCCCGTTTCCTCCTCCTCCTCCCCCCTCCCTCCCCTCTTCTCACCCCCCTCCCCCCACCTGTGTGTTTGGGGGGTGGTTAATGTGAGTGTGATGCTGCCGCCCCCCCCCCCCCCGCAAACGCCGTTGGGGAAACAGACCCAACGGGTCTGCACTTGGTCTAGTATATATATATATATATATATAGTTCAAATATATATATTCCCATTTCTAATCTCCACTGATAGTGGGTGTAATATTATGCCGAATTGGCTGGATCCCAACTCAGTGAAGCAGTAACTTTGCTGAGCATGTGTATCTGATTATTTTTTGGGAATACTGTTCATGATAGATTTCAAACAGTAGAGCAGAGGAACAGGCCCTTCAGCCCACAATGCCTGTGCCAACCAACTCTTATCTGCTTATACATATCTCCATATTTCCATATCCATATTTCTCCATTCCATTCCATTCCCTGCATATCCAGAAATGTATTTAATGTCACCATCACCATGCCTCCACCACCACCCACCGCAGTGTGTTCTAGGCACTCACCACCCTCTATGTTAAAACAAAATACTTACATTGCATATCTCATTTTAACTTTGCCCTCTCACTTTAAAGGTGTGTCCTTTAGTATTTGATATTTCCGTCCTGGAAAAAGGGTTCTGACTGTCTACCATATCTATGCCTCTCATAATTTAAATACTTCTATCAATTTTGCCCCTTATTCTCTGGCATTCCTGAGAAAATAATCTAAATATGTCCAAACACTCCCTGTAGCTAATATCCCCAAAATGCAGGCATTATTCTGGTAAACTTCCTCTGCACCCTTTGAAAAGCCACCACATCCTTTCTGTACTGGGGTGACCGAATGCAGCCTTACCAAAGTCTTATAAAGCTGCATCATGACTTCCTGACTATTTTACTCAATGCCTCCAGCAATGATGGCAAAGCATACGTCTTATTTACTACTCCATCTATTTGTGTTATCACTTTCAGGGAGTTATGGACTTGGACATAAAGATTCCTCGATAAGATCAATACTGTTAAGGGTCTTGCCATTAATTGTATATTTTCACATTACATTCATCCTCCCAAAGTGCAACACCTCACACTTACTCGACCTGCCATTTCAGAAAGTAGCTATGTGCTGCTGCTCAGCTGCAATTGACCAGTTTCGCACAACAAGGAGATGAAACCTGGATTTACAATGATTGCACAGTGTTATAATTAGAGCCAGGATGTTTAGGCGCTAAAAATCTCTGAAATAGGCTGGCAAAAAGGCATTTATTGACAAAAATGGCATAAAAAGGCATTTATTTCCACCACCAAAATATGGTTTAAAATGACAATTATAACGTATACTACATTAAATGACCAAAGTTGCCTGGTTGCACATAACTACCAGCATTTTTTCAAATTATCTGGTGTTAAACTATGCCGTCTTTGTCAGACAGAATATGCTACAGTTGTGAACAACTTCTTTCTACCCCAGCTGAGGTCACTGGTGCATACCTGAAACAAGCTACAAACTCTACATTCATGTCGATATCTTGTGCATTACAACTACCTTTGAGAACTTTAGCTGTGTTTTGTATTTCTTCAAGATCTTTGTTAGCTAAAATCATCCTCTTACATTTTCCTTGTATGTCTTCACCTACATCGCCAGGAACTTTAAGTACAGCAAGTGAAGATGTAAACAACTGAGCAATAGTTCAGCTCTTTGACTTCTCCAATACTTCCGATGTCAAGAAATACTCCTTTGATGGTTGACCTGCCTCCAGTGTACCAATGACCACATTGGCAACAAATCTCCCCACAGCATCAGTTATCTCGTCTATTGAGATCCATATTTTGTTGCGTGCAACTTCATCTCTAATTTTCTGCACAATGTTGAAGTTGCTGTCAACATAATTTTTCCGTAATGATGACTCGCTTGATATATGTTCCTCTGTGTACTTCCCTAAAAAACCTCTGACAGTGGAATTCCAGCATCAATGAATGCGTTTCACAGATCACTTGGAAACTCAGATTTGCGATTAGAGCCAGCATTAAATGTTGGGAGGAGACAAGCTTGCGTATTTCCTACCTTCTGTTTCTCTGCCATCAACTTGGGTTTAGCTGTCTGTACATGCATGGAGATGAAATATGTTTCTCATGATTCACTGCTTTCTCGCATGCATTGCAAAACAGCGCCCAGTTGTCTGTAGAGAATATATCATTCCCGTACACTCTCACCAAATCGTTCAGTTTTTTACAAGGCGTCGACTTGACTTTAGGGATTTTGATGCTTGCAGGGGTAGATCCTACAGGAGCGGGGATGCAGACCTCTATAGGCAGGCCAAGTACAAGCTAAGAAGAGGAATCAGAGCTGCCAAGGAAATGTACCAACAGGGGGCGCTGACCTGTGCGCGGCTGCCCAGCCTGCAGCTGTCTGTCTTTTCATCTTTTTTTTATTTTTAGTTTTTATTTTGTTTTTGTTTCTGGAGTTCTAGACTTTTTTGTGTGGGGGGGGGGGGAAGGGGGAAACTACCTTTCAGGGTCCCTACCTGGTCGGAGAGGCAGCTTTTCTCCGGGCTGCAGTTTCGACCCGTCCTCGCGGCCTACCAGCGGGCCTGGAGCGGCGTTTCCTGTCGGGCACTGCCCAGAACCACAGCTTCGGCAGCGGCACAGCGCTGGAGCGCTATCGTGGAGTGGGCGATGCCTTGCCTGGGTCGCCGCGCTGGAGCTCCGGTGAGCTGAAGACCGCCGAGTAAAACATCACGGAGCTGCGGGTTTGAGGAGCGGCCAGCTGCGGGCGGCGGCGCCGAACTTTACACCGGGAGCCTGGGATCTCTCGATGAGATCGCCAGTAGTGGAGCTCCAACCGGCGCGGCCTTGTTGGCTTCGGAAGCCGCGGCCTCCAGTACGGAAGCGGCCGTTCCAGGTGACCCAAGCCGCTGCGAGGATTCTCCCGACGCCGGAGCAACATCACCCGGCGAGAACGGCCTGGAACATCGGGCCTCCGTAGAGGCAACTGTGGAGGCCTCAATGGGCCCGACTATGGGTGAACTGGGGTTGGGGACTGGACTTTGTGCCTTCCCTCATAATGGGAACCATTGTGGGGGGATGTTCTTTATGTTTAAACCTCTTATTAATGTTATGTCTGTATTCTTTCTTTATGTGCTGCACTGGCAAGAAGCATTTCACTACACCTAGGTGTAGGTGGCTAATAATAAATAACCTTTGACCTTTGACCTATGACCTACTCTGAGAAGTTGAGGAGCAAGTTCTCAGCAAATGACTCTTCTTCAGTGTGGAAGGGCTTGCAAGAAATCACAAGCTACAAGAGGAAACCTCCCCGCTCCTTGGACAATCATCAGCTGACCAATGACCTGAACGAGTTCTACTGCAGTTTCGATAAACAGAAACTTAACCCTAGTAACCCCAACCAACACTTCACTCATACTCACAGCTTGACTCCAGTTTGTAAAGACTGGACCCTTTCCCACGCACCCCTCTCCAATCACCACTTAACACCCACTTACAGCGGGTTTCGCCCCGGTGGTGTAAATCTTCTTGTAAGTTACGTTAAAACGGCAAAAAAGACTGATTTAGGCACTCAATCGTGAAAAAGGCATTATCTTCCTGAAATCATCAAAAACGGCATGAAAAGGCACATGGCATTTATGGCAAAATCCTGGCTCTAGTTATAAATGAAACACTGACATCCTTGACTTCAGTCAGCACCTAATAAGTAGTTGCAGAAGCTCTATCCTTTAGTCCATTCTTCAATTCCCTGTGGAAAGTCTTAAACTAAGTTCCCCTCCCAAGATTTGCTTTTAATTAACTTTAGTCTTCAGCTTCAACTAGGTTTTGTCAGTTCATTGTTCAGTTGCAATTTAAGAACGGATTACATTTTCCCTGGCGGTGATTAGAGGCAAATTGGCACTTGATAAGTATAGGTGAGCTGCCACAAATAAGCTATGCCACAGAATTGCATCGTTTGACCCCTCTTGGGGTTAACGATAGACACAAAGTGCTGGAGTAATTCAACGGGTCAGGCAGCAGCTCTGGAAGAAAAAGGATGGGTGATGTTTCGTGTTTCAACTATATTCTGCACCCTGTATCTTTCCCTTTGCTCTACATATTGGAGTTCAGCTTGATTGTATGTATGTGTAGTATTATCTGATGGGTGACCAGAAACATCACCCATCCTTTGTCTCCAGAGATGCTGCCTGATCCGTTGAATTATTCCAGCATTTTGTGTCTATCTTTGGTATAAACCAGCATCTGCAGTTCCTTATTTCTACTCCTGTTGGGATTAAGTTGTACTTGCTTCAGTGTTATGTATCTGCTCTATATCGTGGGTGCTGTGGCATTGAGGTTCGGTGATCCTTAAACAGGAGTTCAAATCCCGTTTCAGCACTTTGGCCATTTACATTTAGCTAATTAAAAGGCTCAGAATTACCACACAAGGATCAGTTATACTGATTACTTTTGGGTTGTCATAAAAGTTCCAGCTACACCACTAGTGGTTGCTGAGCTGACTTACCATAAACGTCACCACGCATCCAATGCTGTGGATGGGTACAACATCCCATTAAAGTTTCTGGATCATTGATAAGTGCTTTTTGATTTTTAAAAAAGAACAAACTTGAAGTCCCACCACAGCTGCTGGCAAATGAATCAAGTTATTCAATAAAAGCATTAGTGATCCATTCAACAATTCATAGGCCGGCCCCATCCCTGGGTTCAAACAGAGTTCTGGCATGCACCACCAGACTCAGGAACAACTTCCTCCTCTCTTAATCAGGCTTCTGAATGGTCCTTCCATAAGCTAGGACACTCTCCAATAACCTCTACGACATTGGACTGTCTCTGGAACTGGTGCGCCAGAACTATATTCTGCACTCTGTATCTTTTGTTTTGCTCTACTCATTCTACATGAGTTCAGCTTGATTGTATTTATGTATAGTATTTTCTTATTGGGTAGCAAACAGAACAACGATTTTCACTGTACCTCGGTACACGTGGCAATAAACCTAAGCCAGTGTGAAGTGGGTCCAAACTCTCTACACAATGAGTCACTGGACTTGCCCTTGACCAGTGTCAAAGCAGGCAGTCGGATTGATCAGCATCTTCCACCTTTCACTGAACATGCACTGTCTGAATATGCGTAGATGTATGGGGCTGATGGTGCATCTGTCAGCATTGGTCATAAAGTCATTATTAATAAAATTAGGCCATTTGGCCTAGCTCCACCATTCAATCATGGCTGATCTATCTCTCCCTCCTAACCCCATTCTCCTGCCTTCTCCCCATAACCTCTGATGCCATTGAGGTCTGGCCATTGAAACTTATTACATGGTTCCGACAACCAAAGACAGGACTGCATGAATGCTAAACAAACAAAGAAGGATGCAATGCAAGCCACATGACAAATAAGTGATGCTGTAATCAACAGACCAGATCAAAGCACTTCTGCTCTTGAATGATAATCAGACTACTTCCTGAAAGAACATTTAGGATCCCCCTCATTCTTAGTGATAGTGATGTTCAGCACATGAGTGTAAAAGGCATTTGTAAACACCTTCAGCCAAAACTGTCCATACAATGATCCATCTGTCTCCTCGTCAGAGAACAGCATTCAGTTAATTTAGTTTAGAGATATAGCGCGGAAACAGGCCCTTTGGCCCACACGGCACTGATAAGCGATCACCCATACACTAAATCTGTCCTACACACTGGGGACAATTTACAGAAGCCAATTAACCTGCAAACCTGCATGTCTTTGGAATTGGGACAAAACCAGAGAACCGGGTGAAAACCCACCCAGTCAGAGGGAAAACATACAGACAGCGCACAGACAGCCTACCACAGTCAGGAGCGTACACAGGTCACTGACACTGGAAGGCAGTCACTCTACCACTGCGCTGCTATGCCACCCAATTCAATTCACTTTCTAAGACAAGAATCAATGGCTGAGCTCACAGCGCAAGTCAAAAGGTATCTGTCCTGGCAACATCCTGCTTGTATCGCTGGATTCCCATGTTGTATAATAAACTGTATCTCGAACCAAATGTTTCCATTTTGCACAGAGCAGAGCTAATTCATTCACATCCATTACAACCTTAATCTATTCCCCATCATTCTTAATCTATTCTTCATCATTAGCAAAGAGATACAAGGAATTAGTGTTAACACAAACAAATAGCATTTAATCAGTAATAATCTCTGCACTGACGCTCAATTTATATGCAGTTTTGATAAAAACTATAAATCAAACACTGACAAAAGAATTGAATTTCAGAGGAAAGGTGAAAGCAAATGTTATTGAAATCAAGGCCGCATTTGACTGAGTGTGTCTTTGAGGAGTCCAATTAAAACAAAGCTCTGAGCATCAGGTGAAAACTTTCATATAGACACATGAAACTACAGATGCTGAAATCTTAAGCAAAAAACAAAAGTGCTGGAGTAACTCAGCAGGTCAGATAGTATCTGGAGGACATGGATAGGTGACGTTTCAGCTGGGGATCCTTTTTCAGACTGATTGTAGTTGGGGAAAAAGTTGGGAGAGAGGTGGGGGTGGAACAAACGCGGGCCAGTAATTGGCACATGGGTGGACAAACGCCAGAGATGAAACTGATGCAAAGGGCAGTGAGATGTCAGGCCAGAGGAAGGGATATAAATTGAAGGGAATAGGGGCAGAATGGAAAGGGGCAGAATAGTGGGAGAAATGGGTGTGCAACCAGCTGGGGCAGAGGGAAGGGGGGGGGGATTAAGAGCTGGTGGGGCACTGGGGGGGGGGGGGGGGGGGGCGGTGTTAGTTTTCATCTATACTATAACTAAAACTCTCAACTTGACCCCTTCCGGTTTGCTTTTTTTTTAAATTTGCGCAAAAATGGTGCCCTATATCGCTAGGATTTTTTCGCCACCTTACTCACCGTTCTCATCTGCTCCAAGCGGTGGAATATTACAAAAGTTCATGGCTATAACACTATTTACTCCAATAATAAAATATCATTATATGCAGATGATGTACTATTATATATCACCAATTCCCAAGTTAGCATTCCAAGTATATTAAATCTTATAGAGGAATTTCCCTTTCCCCTTAAGACACTCTACAAATTCCACAAACTGTAAAAGACCCCAAATATAAAATTATATGGAAATATCATCTTATCATATCACGTAGAAATAATATAGTGCAGGAGGTGAGGGGTGATCTTCTAGAGGTGCACAAAATCATCAGAGTAATAGATTGGATAAAAGCACAAAGTCTCTTGCCCAGAGGAGGGAAATCAAGAACAAGAGGACATGGGTTAAGGGGGAAAGATTTAATAGGAACATGAAGGTCACCTTTCACACGAAGGGTGGTGGGTGTATAGAATGAGCTGTGGAGGAGATAGTTGAGGCAGGTACTGTCGCAATGTTTAAGAAATGCTTAGACTGGTACAGGGGTAGGACAGGTTCAGAGGGATATGGGCCAAATCCAGGCATGGGACTAGTGTAGATGGGACATGTTCTTCCTGGCACCATCTAAATCATCATTAACAGCCAGCCATGCTGGAAATGCTCAGCCAGACAGGCATCATAGTGGAGAAAAAAGACCGCTAGCGTTTCCGGTCAGTAAGAATTCTTCAAATTGTAGAAAGTCACCAGACAGTTTACAGAAAGATTTATTACTGTAAAAAAGCTCATCACAAATAGTGTGCAAGAAGGAACCGAAGATAGACACAAAAAGCTGGAGTAACTCAGCGGGACAGGCAGCATTTCTTGAGAGAGAAGGAATAGGTGACGTTTCGGGTCGAGACCCTTCTTCAGAGCTCAGCCTGTCAGTCCTGGCCTTGAAGTCTGGCTTACAGGCACTTTTCTGTTCACCCAAGATTCTCACAGACACAAAAGGCACATCACAGGAACTGCTGCGAATACAGAACCAGGGGGCGAGCATGAGGTGACAACTCAATTCTATTGATCTAGCACTCCTTAACAGCATAGATGGCAGGTAGCCACAGAATGTGGCAGGTTTATTCTCTTAAAGAGCATTTGCAAGTCTGACTAACATAATTCAACTTTACCTGTTATGACACCCTTAATTCCAAAATCGAGCAAGTGTGAGAATTTATTCACATAGAAGAAGTTTTGCCTCAAACTCTGATCATTGCCGCCATTGGAGTTATGGTTGCAGGCAAAGGTAAAACAATGGTCATTCCGTTGCCCTGTTTCTCATCATGGCCCATTGCCTGTGGTCTTTTCACATCTGCACACACATTTCCCAGATGCAAAGGCCTTAACGTTTGGGAGAATGAGAGGTGATCAAACCAAATTCTTGCTGGCATTGACATGGCAGCGCAGCAATGCTTTCAGTAGCTGTGGTCACAGAAATAGGGGTAACAGTGACTAAGTAAAGTGGTGGCCAATTGACACAAGGTGAGAAGAAATGTCTTCACTCAAAGAGTAAAGAATCATCGAGAATAGTACAGCATAAGAACAGGCCCTTCGGCTCACAATATCTGTACCGAACATGATGCCAAGACCAACTCGTACCTCCCTGCACAAGATCAATATTATTCCATTGCCTACATATCCATGTGCCTATCCAAAATTCTCCTAAATGCCACCAGGAATTTTGAATTCCATTGGAACGACACTTGATTAATTTAGACACAGGTGAACACATATTAAAGATGATGCCCACTTGATTTTAAAAATGTGCATTTGTTTTGTAATGAAACTGTTAACATTAATCTTCCATTTGGGCTTTTGAGAAAACCTCTAATCATCAACAATTAATCTCCAACAACTACTTCAATAGTTTGCTGCCAATAATGGTTCTGAAATGGAAAGGTTTTACTCAGACTCTTACGGTTGGGTGACCTCGGTCCATAACCTTTTGGTGCCTGATTGTATTTATGTGGGTTGCCTACAATTGAACATACAGTTTACTTGCAGTCAGATGCTGATTGATACGTTATCAGGGGAATCACAAATATATTTTTCTGCAAGCAGAATCCTTCTCTTCCTGTTATCTATTTCCCCGGAGCAAATTTAATCCGTAGGAAGGAACTGCAGATGCTGGTTTAAACCGAAGGTAGACACAAAATGCTGGAATAACTCAACGGGACAGGCAGCTTCTCCAGAGAGAAGGAATGGGTGACGTTTCGGGTCAAAACCCATCTTCAGATTGAAGAAGGATCTCGACCCGAAACGTCATCCATTTCTTCTCTCCAGAGATGTTGCCTGTCCAGCTGAGTAACTCCAGCATTTTGTGCCTATCTTCAAGCAAATTTATTCTATGCATTCTGTAGAACACAGCCATGAATTCTGTAAATACTGCTCCATGTTTATTTTCCTTCTATGGTAAGATCGAGCACTTTCAGTAATCTGTGTGGAAACTTTTGTTTTTTAATTTTGCACATGATATTGGTGGTTAAATTAACTAGAACTCGGTTTAAATGATATTTTGTAAAGGTACTACCAATGCTTTTAATTGGATCTTGGAATTCAATAGTATACCGTTTATGGCACGATCCTTAACAGCATTAATGTCTAGAGGGATCTGGATGTCCAAGTTCAAAGCTCCATGAAAATGGCAACACAAGTGGATACAGTGGTAAATAAGATGTATGGTATGCTTGCTTCATTGGTCTGGGCATTGAGTGTAAAGGGCCTGTCCCACGAGCATGCGACTGCATGCGGCAAGCGCGACCTAACGTGGTCGCTTGAGCCGTACGGCCTCGCGGGGCCGGTCCCACTTCGATTGCCGGAGCCGTATGGAGTTGTGCGGATTTCGAGGCAGATTATCTGTAGCTAATAGCAGGGATGTGGAACATGCCTAGCAGGTCATTCTGTGCTAATGGGGAATGAAATATAAATGTCAAAATCACAGATGCAAGACTGGCAGAAAAGGCCAGTTCTAATCGTGATGAAAAGGAAAGTTACCTAACGTTGGAGAATTTGATATTGAATTCAGAATGCCGCAATGTGCCCACACAAAAGACGAGGTGTTGTTCCTCCAGCTTGCGTTAGTCTTCATTGTCACAGTGCAAATTATAGTCATTATAATACAATTAATGTTTACCTCACAGCACTTCTTAGAAATGAACAATTTGTAATAGTTTAGTTTAGAGATACAACATGGAAATAATGTAAGAACATTCTGTAGGATTTTATGGCAAATACTGATTTGATTAATAAAAATAATCAAAAATACTAACGTTTATTTTGTGAAGTAGGATAATTTGGTTGCAATGGCACAGTTGCTGTTTCATTTAGCACCCAAATGATTATAAAGCAGCAATTTTAATCTAAAATAGACACAAAAAGCTGGAATAACTCAGCGGGACAGGCAGCATCTCTGGAGAGGAATGGGTAATGTTTCGGATCGAGACCTTTCTTCAGACCCGAAACGTCACCCATTCCTTCTTGCTGAGTTACTCCAGCCTTTTTTTTTGTCTATCTTCGGTTTAAAGCAGCATCTGCAGTTTCTTCCTACATAAATCTAATCCAAAAATTGGGCAAACATTCCAGATTTTATACTTTTTCCATTCCAGAGAATGCTAGATATTTACTTAAGAAAGAACTGCAGATGCGGGAAAATCGAAGGTACACAAAAATGCTGGAGAAACTCAGCAGGTGCAGCAGCATTTATGGAGCGAAGGAGATAGGCAACGTTTCGGGCCGAAACCCTTCTTCAGACCGTTCTTCAGCCCGAAACGTTGCCTATCTCCTTCGCTCCATAGATGATGCTGCACCCGCTGAGTTTCTCTAGCATTTTTGTGCACGCTAGATATTTACTGTTGTTGTCTTGGTGATATCCATTGTTTTGTTTAATGCCTTGCTTCAAACATCTTCTGGGATGACTTTAACATTAGATTAGATTAGATTCCTTTATTGTCATTCAGACCTTTCGATCTGAACAAAATTATGTTGCCTGCAGTCATACACAGAACCAATAAAAACAAAACATACAATAAACACAAATTAAACATCCACCACAGTGAGTTCACCAAGCACATCCTCACTGTGATGGAGGCAAAGTCTTAGTCTCCGTCTCTTCCCTCCTTGTTTTCCCTCTGCGCTGAGGCGATCGATCCAGGCCGGAGATGCCGCCCTCCAGTCCAGCGGACCTCCGTGGTGATGTCGCCGCCGCCGAAAGCCGGAACGCCGTCTCCGCTCCGAGACGGCCCGCCACAGCATCATCTCCGGGCAGCCGCCCCAGCTCCAGGCCGCTGCGCCAGCTCCGGGTCCCGCAGTCTCAGCTCCGAGCCCCGCTGCATCAGCTCCAGGCCGCTGCCGAAAGGCAGAACGCCGCACCAGCAAGTCGAGCCACCGCTGCCTTAGCCCCGAAGACGGCCAACCTCTCGTTGGTGAGTCCTGGCTGGCTCTGCCTCCGGAGCCTCGGGGTCAGTCGCAGGCTGGAGGCTGCCAGCTCCGCCATTAGGCCTCAGCGCAGATGGAGGCAGAGAAGGGGGATACGACACGAAAAAGTCGCATTCCCCCGAAGGAAGAGACAGAGAACATGTTTCACCCCCCCTCTAACACAACCCAACAAACTAAAACTTAACCAAAACAAGACAAAAAAAACAACAGAAAAAAGTAAAGACAGACGGACTGCAGGCGAGCCGCAGCTGTTAACAGCGCCGCCACTTCCGCCATGTTTCCTTGTTATGTGTTTGCTTCAATATATTGTAAGAGGGCATTAATTAAATTCTCTTATTGAGACTGTAGACAGCCACAAAGCATTAAAAATCCAACCTTCACAGATTGTACTAACGTGTGCAAATGGTCCATGTGGAGATGTATTACAGCTAAATTGGGGAACCTTCCCAAAGGTTGACAAAAAATGCTGGAGAATCTCAATGGATGAGCCAGCATCTATGGTGAGAAGGAATAGGAGACGTTTCGGGTCGAGACCCTTCTTCACTCTTCCCAAAGGTTCCCCAATTACACTTTGAAAGTTGTGAGACTGGAAGTGATGAAGGAACATAGACAAAATATTGGAGTAACTCAGCAGAACAAGCAAACATCTCTGGATAGAAGGAATGGGTGACTTTTCGGGTTGAGACCCGTCTTCAACCATTGCGTGTCCGCCCTCCAATGCTCTGTGTGTGGCTTACCTCCACATCTGAACTCTTCAACACAGATAGTGGATGTAGGAACATCTGACTTTCTGCTTCATCACAAAAGGACTGCAGTGAGATAGACCCCAGTACAATGGATCTCACTGGTGTTAGGGCAGGAGAACACCAATGTGAATTGGGCAGCAAAGGCATGTACAATCTGAAGTCAAATATCATTGGACTCATACATTTATTGACAGGGAAAGAAAAAACTTTAATTCACCATTATCTTTTGAGGAGCTGACATCTTTAATGATAAAGCAGTAAAAATGTTTTCAAATGAAATATTGAATATTGGCATTTGAATGGAAGTTTGCACAGTGTGCTGGTCCATATTTGTCCATCAACCAAATGCCAAAGTTGTTTATTGGTGTTGGTTTATTAGTGTATCATGTACCGAAATACATTATAAGACTTTGTTTTGTGTACTATCCAGGCAGATCGTACCATACATGAGTATAATAGGTAGTGCGAAAATAAAGAGTGCATATTACAACCACAGAGAATATACAGATAACAAAAAAAATGAAAGGATCCCAACAAGGTAGATTGGAAGATCAGGAATACATCCTTAATAGGTCTGTTTAAGAGAGTGGTATCAGGGAAGATGCTGTTCTTGAAGCTGGTGATATGTGCTTTCAAGCTTTAATACCTTCTGCCTGACAGTAGAAGGGAAAAGAGAGAATGATCAGGGTGTGTGCGGTCCTTGATAATATTGGACCATTATTCTATCGTTCAAAGTAAACTGGTTCTATTTTCTTGACACGAAACAGTGGAAGTATTTGAGTGACTGAAGCGCACTTTAGGACATCCAATGATATGAAAGGCATGAAATTAAAGTAAACAAGAATAATTTGATTTGTATTACTTCATTCAAACCATTGCTTGCAGTCTTCCTATTGTAAAACTCATGGATACTGGGTGCAATGGGTATGATTTTTCTGGAAAGCTATTGCAATCAATAATTCTAACTCTAATAAAGTTGGTAACTGCATGTACGTAATCAACCATATCTACGATATTAATCTTAGTTTAGGTAACACTAGAGACTAATCCGATTGTACGGTATTGATCCAAGCAGCTAATTTAGTCGATCTGGTTGACCAAAACAGCATGCAATACAATAAATTCCATTACAAATCCCACTCTCACAGATATTCCCTATGTATTAAACATAGAGGAATATTTATTTGAATTTGTTTTAACCTGCAGGCTAATTACAAACTGAATGGTGAACATGAACTCCAATTATGCTCTAGCCAGATTTAATGATGATTTAAAAATATGCACAAACCACTTCCTCCTTGTAATTTATTTTATATTTGCATTTGTTCCATGCTGGGGGGATTAGTAGGAAATGCCAGCAAATAAACTAAAATTGGAGAAATGTTGATTAATTTCCATCACTGGTATGGGCTGTTTTAGCAAAATGAGAAGTTGCGCAGAGCTGTCTTCTGTTGACATAGTGTTTTTAATTAAGACAAGACATAGCATGAGAGATGGGGAGAGCATAGAGAGGGCCTCATTCTGTCTCTCTGATAGAGCTATCCAATTAGTCCCTCTCCCTTCTCTCCGTAGCCCTGCACATTCTTGTCTTTCAAGTATTTATCCAATTTTCTTGTAATTGTGGCCACAGAGACTATTCCTACCACCCTTTGAAATACAGTGCCTCACAACTCCAGCAACCCGTGTTCAGTCCTGACCTCCAGAGATGTGTGTCTTGTTTTTGCACATGCTCCAGGTGCCCTTTGAATGTGGTTGAGTGGTGGAGTCCGGAGGGGGAAATTGATGGGGAGAATAAGAAAGCATTAGTATATGAACAGTGCAAATGGTGAGAGCAGATTCAGTGGACTAAAAAGGCATATTTCTCCACTGCTCAATCACCCTGACAATTTGCTGCATTGACAACAAGGTTTTCTCTAGCCCATTTTCTCTTCATAAACCTTTGACATTGCATTATCAACTCTTCCCATTACTGAAGACGGAGAAAACAAATAGCTAACGCATCCTTCCTTAATCACCTCTGCAGTAGGTGGAGGTGTAGGATTATTATTGTCACGTGTACTGAAGTACAGCAAAAATCTTTATTTTGCATGCTGTGGAGAGGATATTTCCACTTGAGGGAGATTCTAGGACTAGAGGTCACAGCCTCAGAATTAAAGGATGTTCTTTTAGGAAGGAGATGAGGAGGAATTTCTTTAGTCAGACGGTGGTGAACCTGTGGAATTCTTTGCCACAGAAGGCTGTGGAGGCAAAGTCAGTGGATATATTTAAGGCAGAGATAGATAGATTCTTGATTAGTATGGGTTTCAGAGGTTATGGGTAGAAGGCAGGAGAATGGGGTTAGGAGGGAGAGATAGATCAGCCGTGATTGAATGGCTGAGTAGACTTGATGGTCCGACTAGCCTAATTCTACTCCTATCACTTATGATCTTATCAAAGCAAATCAGATAACACTGTACCTAAATCCAATCAAGCCAAACTCAAGTACAAAATGAGAGTAACCCGAGCCACTCCAGTCATTGTAATTCATTGAATTCTCTTACACATCAAGTGCCATTCAATAAATCTCTTCTACTGTCTCTCTAAAGGGCCTGTCCCATTTACGTGTCCTTGGCACGCGACCTCGTCATCGCATTGAGGCGCACGGGTATCGTGTGGGGGCGCGGGGCCGGTCCCACTTAGAAGCACGGAGGGGTATGGAGTTATGCGCGGTATCGCACGGCGCTCCGAAATTTTGTACCAAATGAAATCTTTGCATGCCAGCAGCCTGTCGCGTAACTGACGGCCAAAATGGGACAGGCCCAAGACCACAGCGCGATGCAACTTCTCATCTCCGACAGCAGCAGAAGCAAACAAACGATCGCCGAGCTCAGCCTGGGGCTCACGGCTGTTGCGGTCCGGATCCGCCCCCACTTCTACTTCCAGAGCGGAGCCAAGAAAATTGAAGATAGACACAAAATGCACGAGTAACTCAGCGGGACCGGCAGCATCTCTGGAGAGAAGCAATGGGTGACGTTTCGGGTCAAGACCCTTCTTTCAGACTGAGGGTCTCGACCCGAAACATCACCCATTGCTTCTCTCCAGAGATGCTGCCGGTCCCGCTGAGTTACTCCTGCATTTTGTGTCCATCTTCAAATGACGTCACGCGCTCCAGCCGGCTATGCGAACGCATGAAGTCGCGCGCGACCGTCACGCCTCAACGCGTAATTAGCGCGCCACGGACACGTAAGTGGGACAGGGGCTTAAGGCTCTGAATTCCCTCCTAAAGTCAGGCGGCCAGAATTAAAGATGAAACTCCAGCTAATTCCAAGCCAGTATTTTATAAAGGTTTGGCAATAAGTAGTGTGTGTTTGACTATTGGCTGACCTCATCAGAAACTATCAGCCATAGTTGCACTCTCCACACAGAGATTTGGTTGCATTAAGTTCTTCCTCGTCCTATGCTTGCTGTGTTGCCAGACAATGGTATTCTGCTCAGCTTGGTCATTTACCCTTAACGCCATCAACTAAACCTGCCATTTAGATAGATAGATAGATAGATAGATAGATAGATAGATAGATAGATAGATAGATAGATAGATAAATACTTTATTAATCCCCTTATTCAGGGGAAATTCTGATGTCCTTGCAGCACACTAATAAAAATACAACACAGTATTCATAAAGAAATTCAACACCAAAACATCCCCCCACAGTGATTCCCACTGTGGGGGAAGGCACAAAGTCCAGTCCCCATCCTCTTGTCCACCCATAGTCGGGCCTATTGAGGCCTCCACAGTCACCGCCACGGCGCCCGATGTTCTCGCCGGGTGATGGTACTCCGGCGTCGGGAGAACCCCCAGCAGCTTGGGGTGCCAGGAACGGCCGCCTTCCCACCGGAGCCTGCGGCTTCCAAGCCAACAGACCACGCCAGACGGAGCTCCGCACACTGGTGATCTCGGCGAGATGTAAGTTCAAACGTCGCAGCTGGCCGCTCCGCAGAACCGCGGCTCCACGATGTTTTCCTCGGCGGTACCAAGCATACTGGAGTCCCAGCGCGGCGACCCAGGAAAGGCATCGCCCGCTCCGCAATAGCGCTCCAGCGCTGCACTGCCGCCAAAGCCGATGTACTGCGCCGCCGCCGCCAACGCCGACGTTCTGCGCCGCCGCCAAAGCCGATGTTCTGGCCAGGTCCCCTCAGGGAAACGTCGCTCCAGGACCCGCTGGTAGGCCGCGAGGACAGGTCGAAGACGCTGCTCGGAGGAAGGCAACCCCTCCGACCAGGTAGGGACTTAGAAAAGCAGTTTCCCCCTTCCCCCCCACACATAAAAGATTTAGACCCCCTGACTGTACACTTAACGAACTAAAAATAATAAAAAAGAAGGGGAAAAAACGGACAGCTGCAGGACAGGCAGCCGTTCAGGACAGTGCCTCCTCCGGAAATTTAACCTTATCAACAAAACTTACCATTTAACCTGACTAGTATCGGTTTATCATTGTCATGTGTACTGAGATACAGTGAGGAGCTTTGTTAAGGGGTGTTATTCAGTCAAATCATACTATACATGAGTACGGTCAAGCGACACACAGGTAGTGCAAAGAGAAATATACCAGAGTGTGTGAGAATGCATTCTTGCAAAGCACCTGCATTGAGAATTACCATGAGGAATATTATGTCACCTATCCTCACTGATTGTGGTGTATTAGTCAGGAAGTCAATGAACCAGTGGTAGGGTTTTAGGGCCAGGAGTTTGGAGATGAGTTTGGTTGTCAACAAAACCTATAATTTCTCTTTGCACTCTTCTGGTGCAACACTCTAGGCACCTCGTACTCTGACATGTCCTCCCTGTGTGTGGCTGATATGGTTGCGAGCAGCATCCATGATTTTGGAGGTGATTTTGATACTTCTACAAAAATTGTTGAAATACGTTACACTGCCAAACCATTTGTCTCCGCTAAATAGCAATACCATATTTGCCACCAGATATCAGGCAACATTGTTTTTTACCATTTTGAACTAATGTCAGTAAAATGTTTATTGCTGCAAGCTGGTTTTGAAATGGTGATAGTTCCGAATATTTGTGGATACTGGGAAGAAAACAAGTGCAATGTATAGTATGCTGCAGGAAGCCTAGGCTGTGTTGGAAGAAATCAAATCATAGACAAATGAAATAAAGTTTGAGCCAGATTAAAGTCAGCTTGGAGCAGTTGCAAAGTTTTGAAGCAGGAACAAAAAAGGCACAGTTTCATATTAACTACTACTTTTTCCTTTCCGATACAGTATTCCATATGCACTGTTAACAAAGTAAATATGTAATATCACAATAATACACAATGATTCTTTCCGGTAGTATCTGGCATATTGGTTTTGCTCCTAAAATTCAAACAGTTGTGAAAATAAATCTTTGTGCATAGAAACGGAACTTCAAGTCTCAGTGGAATTTCTGGGCGTTTTTTTTTTTTTCTTCAAAACTGATTACCATGGTAAAGGGGAAGAAGATGCTGTACACATGAGTTAATTGCCTTGGTTGGAAGGTGGTTTTAAGTGTTATGGATATGGAACTTTAAAGTCATAGTCATACGGCACAGAAGCATGTCTTCCTTTGCTCATGTCTTTTGACCTTCTGAGTCTGCACAGCCATCAAACATCCATTTATACTAAACCTACACTGATCCCATTTTATTCTCATTAACTCCCACCATATTCTACGATTCACCTATACACTAGTGGCAACTTGCTGCGGCCATTTAATCTATCAAATCCAGATGTCTTCGGGATATGGGAGGATAGCACAGCACCTGGAAGGAACTCACACAGTCACACAGGATGTGCAAACTCGACAGAACACAAAAGGTCAGGATTTAACCTGGGTTGCTGGAGCTCTGGGACTGCAGTTCTATTGGCTGTGCCACCACACCAGATGAGAAAAGGATTTGAAATCACAGGGACTCATAAATCCTTTCGACACGTCATAGAACTGCATCACCAACCCCAAAGAAACGTTAAGACCAAGTCACCCAATTTCTTTATCTATCAAAACTTAGTTGAATGCATAACAATGGACAAGGTATGAAAGGCCTCGACCTGAAACATAACCTATTTGTTTTTTCCCCAGAGGTGCTACCCAACCCGCTGAGTTATTCCAGCCTTTGTGTCTATCTACAGCATACATAGGACTGTTAGGATATGATGCTCTCATAAATAAATACTATTTATTCTGTAGTTTACCATGGAATTTACTATTTAATAGAACATGCAGTTAATACAACATTTCAAACAAAATGTTGAATAAATTATGCAAATAATATTTTACTATGCTTTGTGTAAAATACAAAATAATGATGATCGGTCATCTTGCTGCCCTGGAAAGCAAATATTACAGACTCCACTACTATTATTATTGTAACAGACTATTCATTTAATGCCAATAATTTTCCTCCTTAATTATGAAAAAAACATAACATGGTTATTTTTTATTGCTCATTTTTAACAACCTGGTGCTTTACAGAAACAATAGGACAAAGCTGATTAGGATGAAAAATAACCCGATCCCAGATAACGCCACCACCCACCCTCCCTCATTCCGTTTACCTCACAGTCGGTTGTGTGTTTGGGCTGTTTGCCCGCAGAGCATTGTAGCTCAGATGCCCTCGAAATGACCTAGCCCATCTCTTCCACGTCCCAACCAAAATTAGGAACCCCTGTTGAGAGATTGAACAGGAAATGAAGTTTCCTATGTAACCACTGCTACGAATTCCCCAAATTCTACTTTGTTTTCATTTTGATGTCAACATTTTTTTTTCCGCATTAAGCTCAGAAAAGACGTTTAATACCATGTATAAAAATGAAAATGAAAGAGATTGAATACTTCAGCACTGTGTATTATCTCCAATCATGGTGTTTTACAAACTGGTCTTTTGAAAACAAAAGTAGTATTAATTATTAGAGTGGGATTAAACTCTAGAGACAAATTAATATCCTTAAGAATGTCAGTCATTGAGACCTTAGTGCTTGTGACAAGGGTGGGGATTGCAGTAAAGCAGCATTAAGATTAATAATTCTATTAAAAAAGTATTATGACTGTTATTGATCATCCAGTTCCCTTTGTACAATAATGTAGAAAACATTACCCTTCTATTTGACCTTTAACAGTGAAATGGAAAGATAGACAGCAAGACGAACTAAGTCATTATTAAAGTACTACAGTGTTCAATCAGTTAATAATCAATTGTGGATGTGCCTTCCATGTCTCTAACATTCTGCTGCGCCTACTTTTACCATGTCATTGTTTTTATATCCATTATAAAAGATGCCCTGGGCTATTTGCAGCGAATTGTGTACGCAGCCCAGACCATCACACAAACCAACCTCCCTTCCATTGACTCCATTTATACCTCATGTTGCCTCAGCAAGGCCAGCAGCAAAATCAAGGACGAGTCGCACCCTGGCCACTCCCTCTTTCCCCCTCTCCCATCGGGTAAAAGGTATAGAAGTGTGAAAACACACACCTCTAGATTCAGGGACAGTTTCTTCCCAGCTGTTATCAGGCAACTGAATCATCCTACCACAACTGGAGAGCAGGCCTGAACTACTATCCACCTCATCGGTGACCCTCGGACTATCTTTGATCGGACTCTACTGACTTTACCTCACACTAAACGTTATTCCCTTATCATGTATCTGTACACTGTAAATGGCTCGATTGTAATCATGTATTGACTTTCCACCGACTGGTTAGCACGCAACTAAAGCTTTTCACTCTACCTCGGTACACGTGACAATAAACTAAACTGAACTGAGTGGGATGGGGTGAGCAAGGACAGAGGGAGATGTACACCTGGAGCTGGAGAGATACAACTACACCTTGGGGGAGTGAATCATGCAGCACGGCCCTTAGTGGCTGCTCCCTATCTCCTGCTGCATTTAAGAATAAACACACTCGCTCATCACTAATGTTGGATTACGGGCTGCCTCAGACAACAGGATGCTCTAAGACTTCATTTATTCAGTGCTGCCATTTGAAAATAAATACTTTCTTTTAAACCCCAAACAGCAGGTAAGCAGCTATTCTTCCTGAATTCTGGGCTTCACAGATAATCAGCAGATGCGTTGATCCAACAGTAAATTAAGGAGGGTCATGCAGGCTTGGTCACTGGGTACATTCAAACTGGCGACTGATAGATTTGTAGATATGAGGTGAATTAAAGGATGTGGGATTAGTGCAAGAAACTACTGCTGAGTAAAACGATCAGCCAGAATCTTATCTGGTACAAAGAGCCAAATAGGCTGCTGCTGCTTGCATGTCTTATGTTTGTGACTGGTACTGACAATCCTTGATGACTGCTAATTGAACCTGCAGCATAGGAGCAAGAACATGGCGTACTTCCCATTTCAAGGTCAGTCAGCACCTTAATCGCCATGTTTACCTGGTGCTCCATATCTCATTCCCTTTCCTCAACAAAACTATCGTTACATCCTTAAATAGACAAAAAATGCTCAGGGGGACAGGCAGCATCTCTGGAGAGAAGGAATGGCTGATCTCATTCTGAAAATGGGTCTTGAGCCAAAATGTCACCCATTCCTTCTTTCCAGAAATGCTGCCTGCCCCGCCCGCTGAGTTACTCCAGTATTTTGTATCGATCTTCGGTTTAAATCAGCATCTGCAGTTCCTTCCTATCAATACATCCCTACTAGCTCCACAACCATAATTTTCTGAGGGGATACGTGTCCCATTCCTACTATACTTTGTGAAAGAATGCTAATTAATTTTCACTGATAAGCAGGTCACATCTAATAATAGTTTCACACCACTCCTCTATTCTGGATTCCCTTTTACGAGAGATTTTTTTTTCACCCATATTATTGATTTTTGGCATACTTTAAATACATTGCTAAAGGGCCTGTCCCACTTAGGCAATTTTTTAGGCGACTGTCATAGTCGAAGCAGGAGGCTGAAAATCCGGCTACTGGACCCCCCTACGACAATATCTTCGACAAGTTACAACAACCTACCACCTAGTCAACGTCAAGCTACGGCAAGCTACCGACAACCGACGACCCATTAGGACGTCCACCTACGACCACACAGGCGACAACCTATAACAACCGAAGTCAACCTACGTCCACCCGCGACAAGCTACGACCCTGTCGGCGACAACTGAAGACAATTCAGTCGCCAGTTGACATAGGTAGTCACCAATGGAATGCACCGAAGTCAGCACCGGCGACCACGTACGACAGCGCCCACGTCAGGAGAAGTCAAGCTACGCTCATTGGCGTCAACCCACTGTCGCCGAAAATTTTTGAACGTTGAAAATCCAGCGGCGACCAGAAAGACGCTGCAACTCTTTGGGCGACTGAGGAGACTACTCACGATCATACAGGTGACACCCCGGCGACCATGTGGCGACAGCCTAGTCACCCGTAGTCGCCTAAAAAATAGCCTAAGTGGGACAGGCCCTTAAGAGTTTTAAATTCAAGTAAATAATGCCTGGTTTATTCAACCACTCTTTAAATCCTGGTAGTTATCATAGAACATAGCACAAGAATAGGCCCTTTGGCTCAAAATGCCCATGCTGAACATGATGCCAAGTTAAATTAATCTCCTATGCCTGATCATGATCCATATTCCTCCATTCCCTGCATCTTAATGCCTCCATTTAAAAGTCACTTAAACACCACTATTGTGTGTGCCTCCACCACCATTCCTGGCCGCAGGATCTAGGCACCCACCATCCGCTGCATAAATATAAACCTTGCTCCCACATCTCCTTTACACTTTAGCCGTCTTACCTTATAGCTATGCTCTCTAGTCTTTGAAATGTCCACACTGGGAGAAAGGTTTTGACTGTCGACCCTTCCTCTGCCTCTAATAATTTTATCTACTTCTATATATTATACCCCCCTCAGCCAGTGATTGCCCAGAGAAAACATTCTAAGTTCGTCCAACCTCTCATAGCTAATATCCACTAATCCAGGCAGCAATCTGAGAAAACATCTTCTACATCTCATCTAAAGCTTCCACATCCTTTCAATAATGTGGCAACCAGAATGGCCCACAATACTATACAAAGTCCTATAAAGCTGCAACATGTTTTCCTGAATCATGGATTTAATGCCCCTAGCAACGAAGACAAGCATACCATACGCATTCTTTGCCACTCTAACCATTCTGCAATATCAATGCAGTGCTCACCTGAAAATGTAAGTGAACTGCCAATTTCAGGACAATCGGAGATCTGCACAGTGATTATTTTTTTCTTAAATCCTTGAGATGTGTGGGCCACCTTCAAGAATCATGAAGTATATATTCCATTTGAAAGAAGATTGCTTGAATAATATGAATTATCCCCCCCCCCCCTCCCTTCTCCCTTATCAAATAGATATAGATGCCAATTACATTTGTTATGCGTGCTGCCTCAGTGTGATCCTGACAGAGTCCACCAAGTAATGGGGCTAGGAAACCTTCCCCTAAGGCTATGCTAGGTTAACCCCGAGCCAATGTGGTGGCCTCACATCTAATGAATAGGAGACATAGTCCTCAGAGAAGAAACATATAGTGTGTTTTTGTCAATTTAAGTTTGTTTTAATAATTTAATTAATTTGTACTCTGTGCGTGTGCTCTTTGCTAAATAAATGTAGTTCATTTTGTTTGTAGCAGTTATGTTTTCATTATTGCATACTACTGAATGTGAATATTAAAGACAGTCATTCACAGTCAAACCGCATTATCAGCCCACGAGTCTGGAGATGGGCTTTCACCAGCTGTAAAAGCTGTTCTGTGAGGACAGCCCACTGCCTGTGTCGAGGCAGCCCGGAGGCTTCAGTTGGCCACAGTGAAGTGCAAGGAGCTGGATTCCCAGAGAAAGTTTGCGGAGAGCTGGGCTAGAACAAACAGTGTGGAGCGGGGAGTTGGTAAATTCAGAGCAATGGAAGATCTGTCCCATGATAGTTTTTTTTCTTAATTCCTTCCCCTTGTTATGGGCCGCCATCTTTAGCCAATGGACAAATCTCTGATTCTTTAGATGGAGTCTACTGAACATTGTCCAAAGTTGTTGGGAAGTAATGTGGGCTAGCAACAGAACAGGTCAACGCAATCCCGGTTTCCATTATTGTGCATTAATGGGTCATAATAGGATTGCTACACCGATGGTGCCAATGACTCATGTTCAACCATGGCCTCCAAAACAATCTGTGTGGAGAATCATGCTGCATCAGCACTAACATCTGAACAATGATAGACACAAACTGGTGGAGCAACTGAGTGGGTTAGGCAGCATCTCTGGAGAAAAGAAATAGGTGACATTTCAGGTTGAGAACCTGAGAGTTCAGTCTGAAGGGTCTCGAC
This sequence comes from Amblyraja radiata, assembly GCF_010909765.2. NCBI lineage: Eukaryota > Metazoa > Chordata > Chondrichthyes > Rajiformes > Rajidae > Amblyraja > Amblyraja radiata. Next base: position 20,612,676 of record NC_045968.1, read on the forward strand.
CCAAAACATCACCTAATCTTTTTCTCTAAAGATGCTGCCTAGAGACGCTGCCTGACCTGCTGAGTTACTCCAGCATTTTGTGTCTATCTTTGGTGTAAACCAGCATCTGCAGGTCCTTCCTACACATCTAAATAAAGTTAGTCCAGGAAACAAAATGATCCTATGCGTGTTTCCTTAGGATCATAGTTCATTGCAAATGGCCGATTTTAGTTTGCACAAGATAAACCCTTTCTACTTCTCGGTTTCTTTGTCATCCATCTTATAACCATATTGTATCCCATGGTCACACACTCACCTGCCGATCATAGTAATGTTGCCATCAATACAACTTATACTCCTCAGATGCTTCCCCCCATGTTTCTGCACACTCAGAACAACAATCCTCACAAGCAGTGTTGCCAAGTTTCCATCTGTTAATGTATTTAACAGGAGTATTATTTTAAATGCACCTTCCCCGCACATAAGCCGTCACCCAAGTGCATTTCCAATGTTTACTGGTTCCCCGCTCTATTTAATTTCCACCGGTGTGGGATTCCCATTTGAGGAGATATTTTATCCACACATTTAATGAAAAAAATAAAATTTCCAATGTTGGAACCTTGCATGGATATAATGTAGATGAAGGAAGTCACCAGTGAACAAAACAACATCCCAATTAGATTTAACTTTTGTGGATTCAAGTACGATCCCTTAAGTCCCTTCTCTCCAGAGGTCAGCAACAGTGAATGCCAATGCCAGGTGTGACATGGAGTAGATGCAGAATGACGTTGTTTCTTCCACAACCCAACAGCCTCCCCACCTACCCCCTACCCGTGACATTTATTAATAATCCCACCTTTCAAGAACCAAACAACTTTGCTTTGATTCATTCTTCTTCCTTGTTCAGTGGCAGTTACGAGAACCACTTCTTTCAAATACGGAATTGCGTACAGCTGTTTTAACAATTTTGCAAGTGGCTTTTCAAATTTGTATGGCTGAAGTGAGCTGTCAAAACAGAAAGCAGACCACCTTGTCTTCGCTTCATGTTTCATCATTCAAGGGGGCACGAAGCGACGACAGATGGCACAATGGGCTAAGTGTTCGGCTGGCAACCTGAAGGTGGCCGGTTCGAATCCTGCTTGGAGTGTGTACTGTTGTTGTGTCCTTGGGCAAGACACTTCACCTACCTTTGCCTGGAACTAGAGACGGAAATTAGCTACTGATTGGCTACAATCTCGCATATTTACATGTAAATGTTCATTAATATGCACTGTCCCTATAAACAAATTATTATTATTATTAAGCACAGGACACAAGCAAGGGGTATCGACATAGCACCATGAAGGAAAGACTTTAAACCCACCCGTGTAGCACTAGCAAACCTTCCTTGCCTGCGAATCTTGACTGAACTGTCACCCAGTTTCTGCCATTCAATTTCACAATGATGGTTGACTTGATGTGAATCATTCAGAGAACAGTTCCACCTTTGCCAAAAATCCAAAGTCATATTACCAACAGTATATTTGTGGACTCAATGGACAGCAGAGATCATTATTTGACCGTAGCACCTACTCCTGATCTCTGAAAAAGCTATCCCACCTGACCTATTCTCCACTCCACTCGCACAACTTAGTGGACGGTTATTTTACACAAATATTTCTACCGTCATTAAAATTGCATTCAATTATTCTCCCATTGGCCCTTCACTGTGTAATCCATACTATAATAACCCACTATTTTTAAACATTTTCATCTTCCCTTTTTACAGCTCAATCCAGTTATCGGAAGTTTGTGCAGAAACAATGAACCACAGGTGATGGTTTATTCCAAAGATAAACACAAAGTGCTGGAGTAACTCAGCGGGTCAGGCAGCATCTCTGGATATAAAAGACCCGTTTCGGGTCGGGACCTTTCTTCAAGCTCTTCATCTTCCACCCACTGTGTCTGAAGAAGGGTCCCGACCCTAAGGGTCCAAACCCAAAAGGCAAACAGCCCACTCGATTGGTACTCCTCTCACAATTCTATACATTATGTACTCCCACCTCCAGCACAGAGAGTCTGCAAAGTGTCCCATTTGTAATATGCTGTGCAACTACTTGGCAAGACTTGTACAACAGCATCACCTTAATCAGTAAGGGCAGCAAGAACATGAGAACATCATGACCTGCAAGGCCCCTTCCTAGTCATATACAGTGTAACTGAGATATTTGTTACTGCTGTGGCATCATCACTGGATCTAAGTTCTGGAAATGTGGATCAAAATGCACTCGTCAGGAAGGCAATTCACACCTTCTTCTCAATGGCACATAGAGATGGGCATTGGAAGCCATGCCTTTCACAAGCCTCAGATGTTTAAGTTAAATAAGGTCTTCTAATTGCCTCTTCATTATTTGTTACATCTTGAAGCATTGCATGGTCCACAAATGTTGAAATTATGCTCTACAAATCTTTGTCCAGGATATTCACAGATAACGGCAAGAGAGGGTTCCAACTGGTTGCTGCAAACCAGGGTAGTGAGTCGTCAAGCTCACAAGAGCTGAGAGTTTATGTCGACAAACACAGCCTAAAGATGATAGCGGCTTTGTTACTGTGGAAACAGATAGAGACCAAATAAGCCTGAGACCGGCGGGTGCAAGCAAACTGGAGAGCAGCTGCAATCAAAGCTCCATGTCGAGGTTAAAAGAGTATAAGCAACACTGTTTGCCTACAGTCTACACTTACTAAACACATAAACATAAACAGACCCTCTATATGGTGTGAACAGGCAGTGTTTTTGGCAGTTCTCTTAAAATGCTACAGAAGTGATGTTGGCAGTACAAGCAGTACAAAATGAACCAAATTGTACTGCCAAAACTAATGAGTCAACCATAGCAATGGGTAGACAGGGAAGCAGGCTACTCCTCTGCCCAGAATAAGCAGACTATGACTATTTGGCTTTTAGCAAGAAGTTCATACAAGAAAAAAAGCCCAAAGGATAAAGTCAGGAGACATAAGCCCCCGTCCCACTTAGGAAACCTGAACGGAAACCTCTGGAGAGTTTGCGGCCCGCCCAAGGTTTCCGTGCGGTTCCTGGAGGTTGCAGGTGGTTGCCGGAGGTTGCAGGTAGTGGAAGCAGGTAGGGAGACTGACAAAAACCTCCGGGAACCGCACGGAAACCTTGGGTGGGGCGCAAAGTCTCCAGAGGTTTCCGTTCAGGTTTCCTAAGTGGGACAGGGGTATTAGGATAACTAATTTATAGCAATGTTGTGGCCTATAGCTTAAACATATTCAACATCTAACCTTCCCAAACAGCAGAAAGCCTTTTGAGAGCTGATTTAAAAAAATCTGGTCATATATGTGATGTCAGCACACTAACGATCCCACACACTGCGACTTAACTAGTTCAGTGTGGAAAAACACAACCTAAAATAGAATAAAACTTTAATAAAACAAAGTAGGAAATCAGGATGCAATGTCAAGCCCCCCCTCTCCACTTTATTTTCTCTTCTCAGCAACCACAGTTTCACATTGATGGTGGAAAGCAGAGGACAGGATCATAAAAAATGCATTCTTCAAATTATTGATTTCAGCTACTCAAAACATGAACCTGGGATTCTTTTACTGAGGTTAGCTACTTTACCCCGGCTCCACATAAGCAAAAAAAAAGCTGACGTGATCCGTGGGCACTTCTGTTTAGTGTGATTTGTGGCATTTTGTTGCAGATAGTTTTAAAGCAGTTTAAAATGGAGTAGCGTTATGACCTGGGCTCCCGCAGTGATTGCTGGAGGAAGATAGTTTGCGATTAGTGCTGACCAAACATGCTTATAAAGGCAGTGGTAGGCTTCAGTCGGAGTAGAGCATCAGCAATTCTGAGCACCACATGAGAGGAAGGATGCAAAGGTCTTGAAGAGATCAATAGAATGGTAGCAGTGATAATAGCTGATATTATTCTCCTTTGAAGAATGGTACAGCAGTCTACGCTGTTGCCTCACAACTCCAGGGACCTGGGTTCGATCCTGACCTCTGGCACTGTGTTTGGACTTTGTACATCCTCTGTGGGATTGCCCAGATGTTCACTGGTAACCATGGCAAAAATAGACACCCACATCCTGAGGATGTGCTGGTAGTTTAACTGGCTTCTGGAAATTACCTCTCGTGTAGGTAAATAGCAAAAATAAATTGAAATCAAATGGGAGCTGATGGGCAAGAGACCAAGAATAAAGTTGTGAGGGAATAAATAGCGAGAGAATGGGATTGCTCTGCTGGGACCCAATGAACTAGAGAGCCGCCTCCCGAGATATAGTAAGCACATTACGCTGAGATATTTAATAAACGTGAGTAAAATTATTATTTCTTATAGAGATGGGAGATGTATTGGCAGCATGGTTGGACACAGATCAAACATTTAAGATGATTGGCAAATGTGCTGGGGGAAAGATGAGAGGAATTACATTTATGCTCTTAAGTGGTGGACTGGGACACAAAGTCCACATGGATGGTAGGGAAAATGCAAGAATAACTTTCAAAAGGGAATTGGATAGCTACTTAGATCTATGTTATCCAGTTAACAACTGCCCCTGCCATTAATTTCCCTCTCGTGGCAATAGTGCACATTAGAGAGATTCACTGGAGGCAAATAAACCAAATGGGCCCATTTGTGCTTTAGGATAATAGGCTTTTAAATGCCAAACTCAGCTCTTAGTTCACACAGTCAGCAGTTCAGGTCAGGTAACACTCAGCCATTGCAAGTCAGATAACATAGATGCCATTGCAATTGTTCACGAATTAAAGGAGTTAAAATAAAAGTCAGCAGCTTCCCGATGTTGGGGGAGTCCAGAACCAGGGGTCACAGTTTAAGAATAAGGGGTAGGCCATTCAGGACTGAGATGAGGAAAATCTTTTTCACCCAGAGAGTTATGAATCTGTTGAATTCTCTGCCACAAGTCAGTAGAGGCCAATTCACTGGAGGTATTCAAGAGAGAGATGGATATAGCTCTTAGGGCTAACGGAATCAAGGGATAAGGGGAGAAAGCAGGAACTGGGTATTGTTTCTGGATGATCAGCCATGATCATATTAAATGGCGGTGCGAGATCGAAGGGCCGAATGGCCTACTCCTGCATCTATGTTTCTTAAAGACTGATTCATTCCACAATCTGCAGAGTTTCCCTAACTTTCCAGACTTTGCAAGATTCCCTGCTTGTTGTAACAATTGGTTCAGGTCATAAATCTGCACTTTTAAAATTGGGTTCCAGGGTTTCCACCAGTTCTGAAGTTACTTTTAGAAATTTCTGGCAGAATGGAACACATCTTCAGACCCATGTCGACATACATTATGAACAGTTTGGCTCAGGGGATACCACGAGACAATGAGAGATCTGTAGAGTTTGGTGAAAGAATTATCTACACCTGTTAAAGCCAGTGTTTGGTCAGCTTTCTAAAAAATAGTAAAAACTACATAAAAACTCACTGCCATTTGTGGGTTTAGCATCCCCACTTTGCTTTTTCACTGTAAGGCAGATCAAGTTTTTTTTTCTCTTTCTTTATTTGTTCAACACATACGGACATTTATATTCCATCCCTAATTACCCCTGACCTGAGGAGATAATTAAGAGTCCATCATAGTGATAAATCTAGAGTCAAACGTAAGCCGATTGTGGTTAGGATGGCAGATTTCTTCCCTGAAGGATATTAGGGAAACAGATGGGTTTTTTCAATGATTCAGTGGTTTCATGGTTAGCGTCACAGTGACTAACTTTAAAAAATACCAGATTTATTGCATTACTTGGATTTAAATTCCCCCAGTTGCTACGGTGCGATTCAAACTCATGTCTCTTGATCAATGGCCCAAAACTGATCACCAGCCCATAACCAAACCACTCTGCAGCCCTGCCTTTACTCGGTCCCTTGCCAAAGGAATTACTTTCCTGTTATTGTAGCCACAGTTGGTACTCAAGCTGCTTTAGCAATAATAAGGTTAAATTCAGTTATGACTTTAGAGATACAGCGCGGAAACAGGCCAATCGGCCCATCGAGTCCGCGCCGGCCAGCAATCACCCCATACACTAGCACTATCCTACACACTAGGGAAAATATTCAATGTTACCAAAGCCAATTAACCTACAAACTTGTACATCTTTGGAGTGTGAGTGGAAACCGGAGCACCCGGAGAAAACTCACGCAGTCACAGGGAGAACGTACAAACATCTGGCACTGTAAGGCAGCAACTCTACCACTGCAGCACTGTGCCAGCTGCTACCATTGTGCCACTGTGCCACCCATTAAATAAACAATTTGGGGATGAAACACCCCCATCGGTAATAATGACCTGTCAATGTCCATATTGCCATTTAGATAAATCAGATTCATTAAATCCTTTAAAGACGGCTGGCATAGTGGCACAGTAAGTATTGCCACTGCCTCGCAGTATCAGAGACCGGGGCACAATCTTGACCTCGGGTGCTGTCTGTGTGGAGTTTGCATGACCTCCCTCTGAGCACATGGATTCCCTGTGGATGCTCCAGTTTCCTCCCACATCTTAAAGGCATGAAGGCTGGTGGGTTAATTAGCCATTGTAAATTCTCTTGAGTGTGCAGGTGAGTGATAGAATCTGGTGGGAGGTTCATAAGAATGTGAGCAAAATCCATGAATCTTTGAAGGGACATGGATTTTCTATTCATCTTTGCCCACTGTGATTCCACACTGGAGTATGTATGGCACACTGCCGCAGCTGGTAGAGCTACTGCCTCAAAGCACAGGAGACCCAGGTGTCAATACTGACCACAGTTGTCGTCTATGTGGAGTTTGCACGTTCTCCCTGTGACCATGAGGGTGTCTCCTCCCACATCCCAAAGACTGGCGGGTCTGTAGGCTAATCAGCCTCTGTAAAATTGCCCCTAGTGTGTAGGGAATGGGTGCAATAACAGAACGAGTATGCACTGGTTGGCATGGACTCAGAGGTCCAAAGGGCCTGTTTCCAATCTATCTTTCAAACAACCATAGTTAAGTAGCTGACCTTTCAAACTGTTCCCCTGAATTGACTTGGCAATTCATTCAGTTTCATCAAAACAGATGCATGTGGAATAATTAGGATAAAACCTGGCATTAAACTGGAACAAGATTTTAAAATGAGCACTTAATGACCCGCCCAATCCTGCAAGGCCAAGATTGGGAGAGTTGTCCCACCGATTAGTCAAGCACAGCCTGACGTCGTCACACTCGTGAAATCATACCCTTCAATAAATACATGACCACACCATCACCATATCCTGAGTGCGTTCTTTCCCTTGCATAGGTGGTGAATATGGATAAATCCCTACAAGGAAGCAGCTCTGAGAGCCCTCTCTACTGATTCCACCTTCTCCAAAGTTTTCATGCATCTAATTACAGATGAGTCAGCCATCCAAAAGTTCACATTATAGTAGAATTAGGCCATTCAGCCCCTCGCGTCCACTCCACCATTCAATCATGACTGATCTCTGCCTCCTAATCACATTTTCTTGTTTTCTCTCCATAACCCTTGGCACCCATCCTAATCAAGAATTTGTCTGTCTCTGCATTAAAAAACATCCACTGACTTGGCCTCCACAGCCCTCTGTGGCAATGTTCCCCAGATTAACTAACTCTCTGACCAAAGAGGTTCCTCCTCACCTCCTTTCCAAATGAGCGCCCTTTAATTCTGAGGCTATAACCTCTGGTCCTAGAATCCAGATGAAGAGTCTTGACCTGTAAAGTTCACTGTCCATTTCCTTCCATAAACAATATGTGAAAACTATGGAGAAAGACTTCAAACTGTCTTTCTACAGAGTCTTACTCCTACTCTGCAAAGAGTAGGAGTAAACAGGTCCTTTTCAGAATTGCAGGCAGTGACTAGTGGGGTTCCGCAAGGCTCAGTGCTGGGACCCCAGCTATTTACGATATATATTAATGATTTGGACGAGGGAATTGAATGCAACATCTCCAAGTTTGCGGATGACACTAAGCTGGGGGGCAGTGTTAGCTGTGAGGAGGATGCTAGGAGGCTGCAAGGTGACTTGGATAGGCTGGGTGAGTGGGCAAATGCATGGCAGATGCAGTATAATGTGGATAAATGTGAGGTTATCCACTTTGGTGGCAAAAACAGGAAAGTAGACTATTATCTGAATGGTGGCCGATTAGGAAAAGGGGAGATGCAACGAGACCTGGGTGTCATGGTACACCAGTCATTGAAAGTAGGCATGCAGGTGCAGCAGGCAGTGAAGAAGGCGAATGGTATGTTAGCATTCATAGCAAAAGGATTTGAGTATAGGAACAGGGAGGTTCTACTGCAGTTGTACAGGGTCTTGGTGAGACCACACCTGGAGTATTGCGTACAGTTTTGGTCTCCAAATCTGAGGAAGGACATTCTTGCCATAGAGGGAGTGCAGAGAACGTTCACCAGACTGATTCCTGGGATGTCAGGACTTTCATATGAAGAAAGACTGGATAGACTCGGCTTGTACTCGCTAGAATTTAGGAGATTAAGGGGGGATCTTATAGAAACTTACAAAATTCTTAAGGGGTTGGACAGGCTAGATGCAGGAAGATTGTTCCCGATGTTGGGGAAGTCCAGGACAAGGGGTCACAGCTTAAGGATAGAGGGGAAATCCTTTAGGACCGAGATGAGAAAAACATTTTTCACACAGAGAGTGGTGAATCTCTGGAATTCTCTGCCACAGAAGGTAGTTGAGGCCAGTTCATTGGCTATATTTAAGAGGGAGTTAGATGTGGCCCTTGTGGCTAAAGGGATCAGGGGGTATGGAGGGAAGGCAGGTACGGGATACTGAGTTGGATGATCAGCCATGATCATATTGAATGGCGGTGCAGGCTCGAAGGGCCGAATGGCCTACTCCTGCACCTATTTTCTATGTTTCTATGTCTTCACCCATCATTATATTGTGTGGCTCTGACATCATGGTAAATAGAGTAAATTAGAAACAGAGGGTGGCAGATTGACTCAGCTGCTACCTTGCAACACCAGAGATCCAGCTTCAATCCTGATCTCAGGTTCAGTCTGTGTGGAGTTTGTACATTCTCCTTGTGACCACATGGGTTTCCTCTGGGTGCTCTGGTTTCCTCCCACATCCTAAAGATAAAGTCCTGTGCATAATTGTAGATAAAGTACCCTCTGTAAATTGCCGCTAGCGCATAGGGAGTGGATGAGAAAGTGAGATAATATAGAACTGGTGTAAACTGGCGTTCAATGGTCGGCGTGGACTCGGTGGGCCTGGCTGTATTTCTAAACTATGATGCCACAGCTCATGAGGAAAAAAAGAACTGCAGATGTTGGTTTATACCAAAGCCAGGCACAAAGTCTAACACGTTGTGTCTATCTTTTGCATAAACCAGCATCTGCAGGATTTTATTTTTACCCTTTGGGTCTGAAGAAGGGTCCCAACCCGAAACGTCACATCCTTTTTTCTCTACAGAGATGCTGCCTAACCCGCTGAGTTACTCCAGCATTTGGTGTCTATCTTCATGTAACGGCAAGGATACAGGGCTCATCCATGCTGACCAAGATGTGCATCTAAGCTAATCTCATTTGCTTGTGTTTGACACATGTTCCCCAAAACCTTTCCTACCCATTTAACTGTCCAGTTGCAGTTGTCTTTTAAGTGTTGTTGTTGTACCTGCCTCAACCAGATGTGGACTCCCAGGTATTTAAAGCAGCTCGCCCTATCCACTTTCCCCCCTTAGTATTATACACTCCAATATCAATTTTCCCTGAATAAATCACATTGATAATTGTTTTTGAATGAAATAGCATCCTTAGTGTATTGGGTTCTGCACTTCTGATGCTGAGTGGAAGCCAAATACACCGATGTCAAATAACTGACCCTGCACCATTGACCACCCTCAGGGAGTGGGGCAGGAATTTGACAATCAAAGAAAAAATGCTGGCCTTTGCGATTGGATTTAAGACATTGTTCAGCCATTGATGTTTTGATCAGTAGTTGAGTGAGACCAAAACATTCAACCTTCTGACTCAAAGGCAAGAATGCTGCCATTGAGTCAAGCTAGAAACAATAACTTTACAGGGAATGCACTGTGTGTACAAAGTACAAATGGGAGCTAAGAGAGTTCATTTGCAGTGCATAGTGCTGCAGTTTTCTGCATCATTGACACTAATGAAACAGATATATGTCCTTTATCATCAACTTCTTGCAGTCCATAATACTTGAATCCATTTCAGTATTATGGCTGCAGTAAAAAGACAGATACTGATTAAGTTAATCGTGACGATGTTTGCATCCTGCCAGGCAGAATTATCACATCTGTCAACCGATTCTGAACCGCCGTTGAATAGAACCATCTCCTGGTCAGAGACGAGAGCTATTATAGAAACACTGTGCACTCCAAGAGGCAAGATGACATTCAGAATAAAGCTTGAGTCACACTGCAAAGTCTCTTGAGTGTTGTTAAGATTGACTACAAACCATTACATGGTCTCAGAACTGGGATGAAAATGGATGGTTTAAAACTCTCAGGTCATTTGACATCAGACGAAAATGAGCACAGACCTTTGAATTTTTTTAACAGGAGCAAAGCAAAGCAGGAAATGCAGACTTAATTTTTTTGCACCCTGGAAGAAAATTACTCATGCAGATATGTTGAATAACAAGCTTCAAGGGAAGAGGAGAGGCATTGACCAATAAGGCACGGATCAGTAGAAAAAAGCATATTCCTCTTCTGAACATATATAGGCTTATGAAATATGCCTATATATGCCTTATAGAATATGCTTTATAGAAATATGCCATAGAAATATGCTCAAATGCAGAGACAAGCAGATTCCTAAAGAAATTGCCTAAAACAACAGAAAGCAGAAATCAGAACCAAGAAAGCACAATCAACACATCTAAACAATTCTATATTTATCATAAATAAAATGGATGGTATTTCATGCAATTACAAAATAAATCAGATCAATATACAGGAAAGATCATGTCTTAACAATTTGACTGATTTTTTTTTAAGAAGGTGAGAAAGGTAATTGCCACAGTTTGTCAATCCACTGATTGACCACATCCAACAGTGGATGAACAGGCAGGGGTTTGAGGAATAAATGTCATGTGCAGGCAGTGAGATTTTTTAAATTTCGTATCATAATCATCACAGACATTGTGGGCTGAAGAGCGCTATGCACATCTATGTTAATCTAATAAGTAGATCATCAGTTTTGGTAAAATGTGCAAAAGGCAAAACTATCCAGCATTCCAACTACAAGGTATATTCAGCATAAAACGTGACTGAATTTGCTGATGTATAGTCCTAGAGCAAGCCATCATCATTATTATGATGGAAGGCAATTCAAAACAAAGTTTGCAGGCTCATTTGAGATGAGAGATGATGTTGAGTGGATAATCAGAGCAAAATGAGTGACATAAATGTTTACTAGTAGCTTACTGCCACAGCTCGAATGTAATGGCCTGCCACTGGCAATTTATAAGAGATGAAGCAAAAATATCAGCAGCTCTAATGTAAAGTTGGTTATGTGCTTCGGCCAAAACCGCAAACTAATGGAAAGTATAAATGTACGCATTGGAACAGAAAGCATAACCATATTCTTTGAATTTAAATATCCTAGCATTTCCCACAAAAATGAAAATTTAAATAATTAGAGTTGCTGGAAATCTAAACTAAAAATAAAAAGTGGAAATATTTTAGATCGAAGACCCTTTCTTCTGAAACATTACTCCATTTCTCTTGAGTGAATGAATACTTTATTGTCACATGTGACAAGTCACAGTAAAATTATTTGTTTTGTATAGCCAAGGCATGCAAAGAGTCACCACGTAAGCGATAGGAGCAGAATTAGGCCATTTGGCCCATCAAATCTACTCTCTAATCTATCTCTTCCTCCTAATCCAATTCTCCTTCCTTCTCCCCATAATCCCTTACACATAAAGGGCCCCAATAAAGTTATAAAGTATCCCACGCCAGGTCTCCCTCCCCCTCCCCCCTCACGATGGTTCCCCCACGCCGGGTCCTTCTTTGTTCTCCCCCACCACCTCTCCTCCTCGCAGCGGTCCCCCCACTCCTGGTCAACCTTCTCTTCCCTGACCTGCTGAGTATTTGCAGTATTTTCAGTTTTTTTATATTTAGTTCAAGCATCTGCAATGTTTTTTTTAACTTGAATTTACTTGCTGAATTCACTGCCACTTTTTTTCATGCATGCTTGACCTGAAGATGTTCGACGATGTTCTGTGCTAAAAAGGATAATGTGGCTGTGCCTGCAATGGATACAAAACTGTGCTGAAGCATTTAAGGACATGGAAACATTGCAGAAAAAAGAGTCAGCTCGCATCAGCTCTTGAAGTTATAAAATAAATTATACTCAAAATGAGCAAAATCAGTTACTCTCAGTTGCCCCCTATGGTTAAAGAAATTCCTCCTCATCTTTCTAAAGGCCTTTCCTAAGTCGATATTGACTAAATGCACTGACCCACCCTCATCAACCTTCTTGGTTGCTTCTTCAAAAAATGCAATCAAATTCATGAGACATGATCTCCCACACACTAAACCATACTAACCAAAACCTTATATTTCCAAATTCATGTATATCTTATTCAGCATATGAAAGTTGTAGGCAAAATCAGGATACGTGTTTTATTTTTTTTTAATATGGTTGTTTACACTTAAGAAGTTGGAAGAACCAGTGGCTACTCCAGATCCTGCTATTTAGGCTCCGCTGACTGGCTATTAGAGAGGCTATGTGCCACAAAATGGACCATATGTTCAATTATTGGGCATCATGTTAGAATATCGTGCCAATCATTGGACCACACTTAATGGAAATCTACCCCAAAGTTTATCTACCTGATAAAACCTAAACATCGTGCACAGAACTTACTTGGAATCTCAGTTTCAAACAAATAACATTTACTGGGTAGAATGGGAGATGTAGTCAAGTCAAGTTTATTCGTCACATACGCATACGAGATGTGCAGTGTAATATTGCAGACATCCAGTGACCAGACAGATATAAACTTAGCTTGTGCTTCAAGATGTGTGCTGCCTTTTTTGGTGTAAAATTGCAGGCATGCTGCACATAGGAGCATAACCTTTCTCAGTTTGTGAACTATTTTGTTCTTCCCAGTATGTCAAATGACCACCTTGCGTGGGATTTGACAGCCGGTCTCAGCTCTATATATTATGTATGAAACTCCAATTGCAAGTACCGTTCTAGCCGCATGCTATGCTAAATTGAGCTCTATGTTAACAATTAATTACGAGATAACTCTGTGTGTTTCACAATCCTTGGACCACACATTACTCTATAACGCCTTTGAAAAAGAAAACTATGCTTAAATGTTCCTCTTCAGAGGCACAATGAATGCACATAACAACTTCATGTTACATTCCTCCTCAAGTATAAAAGAGCGGACAGACATCAGGCGAGTACCAATCACTAGGATTTCAGATAACAAACTTTAACACGGTGTGCAGCTATTTCCTCACAGCTACCTCCAATCGTTCATTGTAACTTTGGTGGACAGACATTAAATAGGTTTTCTATTGATCCACCGTTGCAATTCGGTGAGCCATAAACAAGTGAATGGGATTCTGCCACTTAATCCCGACAACAACATAAAATGGAGTTCCTACTGTGCCACTGTATTTACCATTGCTATATCAGTTGCAATATAGGGATAGAAACATAGAAACATAGAAATTAGGTGCAGGAGTAGGCCATTCGGCCCTTCGAGCCTGCACCGCCATTCAATATGATCATGGCTGATCATCCAACTCAGTATCCCGTACCTGCCTTCTCTCCATACCCTCTGATCCCCTTAGCCACAAGTGCCACATCTAACTCCCTCTTAAATAAAGCCAATGAACTGGCCTCGACTACCCTCTGTGGCAGAGAGTTCCAGAGATTCACCACTCTCTGTGTGAAAAAAGTTCTTCTCATCTCGGTTTTAAAGGATTTCCCCCTTATCCTTAAGCTGTGACCCCTTGTCCTGGACTTCCCCAACATCGGGAGCAATCTTCCTGCATCTAGCCTGTCCAACCCCTTAAGAATTTTGTAAGTTTCTATAAGATCCCCTCTCAATCTCCTAAATTCTAGAGAGTATAAACCAAGTCTATCCAGTCTTTCTTCATAAGACAGTCCTGACATCCCAGGAATCAGTCTGGTGAACCTTCTCTGCACTCCCTCTATGGCAATAATGTCCTTCCTCAGATTTGGAGACCAAAACTGTAAGCAATACTCCAGGTGTGGTCTCACCAAGACCCTGTACAACTGCAGTAGAACCTCCCTGCTCCTATACTCAAATCCTTTTGCTATGAAAGCTAACATACCATTCGCTTTCTTCACTGCCTGCTGCACCTGCATGCCCACTTTCAATGACTGGTGTACCATGACACCCAGATCTCGCTGCATCTCCCCTTTTCCTAGTCGGCCACCATTTAGATAATAGTCTGCTTTCCTGTTTTTGCCACCAAAATGGATAACCTCACATTTATCCACATTATACTGCATCTGCCAAACATTTGCCCACTCACCCAGCCTTAAGGATGTTATTTACTTAACATTAACACAGCGGAGACCCCATACAGAATGTGTAGGTCAACAGATCCTGACAACAAAGGAGAAAGCAGCGTTGAGAAATATTTGTTTGCTTTTCAAAGGCTTTTTTCACTTTAAACTGTTTGATTGGTACATTTATTTCACGTCAACCTTGCCATCTGCGGAGGAGTCTTTTTTCTTCATTTCATGGTCTTCTTCCTACGGGCTATGAAGTGATCTTTGGACATTTCCTCCTTCAGAAGTGCCAGTGGTTGGCTGCTCGAGAGATGGATGGCTGTACTTATGTCCACTTATTCAGTACACATTTCTGTTGACTTGGGCAACCACCATCTGTTCTTCTTTGCAGCAGCTGCTTGGATTCTTATTACATTGAGATATGAAAATAGAGAATTTCCGTGGCCCACATTCTCATTGGAAGATATTAACTGAACTTGATAACTTATTTAGTTGAACTGTTGAAATCATTATTTTATGGCACAAATCTTACCATTTAGTTAGCCTGGTTTAAACCATCAAAGCTGGACACAGATCAGCAAATCAATTTAAAAGAGAGTTAGATAGATCTCTTAGGGCTTGCGGAATCAAGGGGTATGGGGAGAAGGCAGGAACGGGATAGTGATTGTGGATGATCAGCCATGATCACATTGAATGGTGGTGCTGGGCTCGAAGGGCCAAATGGCCTACTCCTGCACTTATTGTCTATGTATCTATGTAAATGAATCAGGTCCATTTTCTGCCTTTCAACATTGACCTTCAACAATCAATCTACAGCAGGATCCTAGAAAAAAGATTATCGCTTTCCACTGCTTGGGAGCTATCCCTTGGTGAAAGCAGTCATCAAAGATAATATTCACCCATCCCCATAGTTAGCATAGGCTTTGGCTGGCTGAAGAGAAATGTGTTCAAGGACAAATAATTCGAAAACCTGGCTCCAACTATTCTCTACTGAGGAACAGACAACCTCAATAAGCTTCAGATACATGGTCAATCTGTTGCAAGCATCTCAAAGCATGAGAGATAGCACCAACCCTACCTCTGTAGAATCCTCCAAATGTATTTGTTGGGTAAGTGAATCAATATCAACATCCTCTACCAGGACAATGCTCCAACACTAAAGGTTTGATGATGCTTAGTCAGCCCTAAATGCCTAGCATCATATTTGTGAAACAAATGCACTATTTCAGAAGCTGAGGGGCAAAGTTTAAAGGAGATCTGTGAGGGCAAGTTTTTTATTTACACAGAGAGCGGTAAGTGCCTGGAATGCACTTACCTGGAATGGTGGTGGTAGTGGCATTTAAATTGTTTTTAGATAGCCACATAGATATGCAGGGAATGGAGAAGGACGGATCACTTGTAGGCGGAGGAGATTAGTTTAACATGGCATCATGTTGGGCATGAACGTTGTGGGCCATAGGGCCTGCACCTGTGCTGTACTGTTGCCACCTTCGAGTTTTTCCATGAAGACATTGAATCCAGGGCAAAGAAACCGAGAGAGACTAATTACATTTGCTCTTGCTCTTGCTCATGTGCAGGTGCGGCAGAACTTCAGTTGAGGGCAGGTATCTGTCTACATCCAGAACTCAAACAATGGTGTCTACGATACACGCTTTCAAGATTTATGTCATGATAACAGCATCTTGCCCACAGAGTGAAGAAAAGCATTGAATGGCACAAACTTGTTACACTTCAACAACACTTGAACAGTGCTTAATAACTCAAACGGATTAACTGGCTCATATCTCATTGCTGTTGCGGAGACCTTATGCACATATTGTCCACCGTAGTCTCCAACATTTTAACAATGATTCTACTTAAAAAGAATAATTGGCTGCAGAGTACTGAGATTTCCTATTGTATTGATAGGCACTATAAACCGAAGTTTCCTTCCCAAATATCTGAAGTAATACACTTACACTCTAATGGGCCTGTCCCACTTAGGCGACTTTTTAGGCGACTGCAAGAGACTATGCAGTCGCCACATGTTTGCGAGTGGTTGCCGGGGAGTCGCCTTCATGGTCGTGAGGAGTTCCCGCATTCTGGGAACTAGTCGCGGCCTCATTATGATTGCTGTTAATTTTTCAACATGTTGAAAAATTAGCGGCAACTAGAATGAAGCCGCCATGGAGAGTAGCGAGAATTCGCGAGCCGTAGGTGGGTCGCCAGGAGGTCCTAGTGGGTTGCCAGGGGGTCGGAGATTCTCATAGGTTGGAGCCGGTGCTGACCGGTGAATTTCATTGGCTCATTCGGAAAAAAAGGTGTGTGTGTGCGTGTGCGTGTGTGTGTTCCAGTTCCCGGCGACTACCAGCAACTTGAGAGTCGCCGGCAGTCCGCTGAACAATCGCCTAAGTGGGTCAGGCCCATAAGCTGCCTTACCATTTTCACAACAAACTTCTCCATGTTTACCGCTGCATTTCAATCCAAGATTTTGGAAAGGAATGCCCATCTTCACTCCATAACGGATGCTGTTCCAGGGAATCAACAGAGTGAAATTCATGTTCATAAATCATAGGAGCAGAATTAGGCCATTAGGCCCATCTAGTCTACTCCATCATTCAATCTTGGCTGATCAATCTTTCCCATTCAACCCCATTCTATAAGTAACTTAATTTCTATAACTTAAATAGCAGCAGGGACAGAGATTTTTGGATGATATCTGCTAGTCTTTTCCTGTTATCTACTTAGGTTCCACTAGTGCATTAAGTACTCAGTCCTAGTTGGTATAACATGGTGCAATCTTGTAGTACTGGTGGGTGAAGATTCTGCCAATATTGCAAAGACTAAATATCAATAATAGCATGTTGCAGTTTAATCTCCTCTTATAACCTGCTGGTTGAAATATTGTGTTCAAAAGGGAACTGCAGATGCTGGAATATCGAAGGTACACAAAATTGCTGGAGGAACTCAGCGGGTGCAGCAGCATCTATGGAGCGAAGGAAATAGGCGACGTTTCGGGCCGAAACCCTTCTTCAGACTGATGGGGGGTGGGGAAAGAAAGAAGGAAAAAGGGAGGAGGAGGAGCCCGAGGGCGGGCGGATGGGAGGGTGGGAGGAGACAGCTAGAAATATTGGTTGAAATATTGTACTGTTTTAATACTTAAATCAACATTGGGGTGGAAGATTGCAACCTTCACGTGGTCCACCCTGTTTCGACGAATGCAATCAACCTGGCATGCACAAACAGAAGATCAAACGGAACAGGTTGTCTTACAATTTTAGGCTGTGCACGCCATATGCAAGAAGAAGAGGTAGAATCAACATTTATTTACAATGGCAACATTTGGATATTGCAAAGGAACTTAATGAAGCTCATGAAGGATGTGTCTTCAGATGACGTGTTGTGCCGTATCATCTTTCTGCGAAGAAGAACCTCTCTGGATTGAGGCACTGTTCCACTGTATAGAAAACCATTGTTTATCTGAAAACTGATTACTGAAAAGAATTGGGTACTCATGGTATTAATCTTGGCTCCTCTTTGCAAAAGAAACTTGCACTCCCACAGATCTTTTACCTGTCCACGCAGTTTTCTTCTCCATTTGTTCATCTTTTGCATCCTTTGCCCCCTCTCCCACCCATCAGGTTCCATGGCAGCCTCTATGCCACCTCTCCCGTGCATGGCTATACACTGGTCTCTTCCCCCTCAGTGCTAATGTAGGTCTCTTTTTTCACTCTCTAACCTGTTGTCGCTCCAGTTGCACAAGCAAATAGACGATTATTTGGTTTCCAAAAATGAACACATAATGTCCGCCATAATTCAGATAATTTCTACCATAATCAGCATCAAAAACAATGCTCAGCAAAAATAGGAAAAAATACATTCTAACTTATGTTAAATTAATTATGGCTTGATAGCATTCGTGACCACGTGAATAGTATCAATAAGAGACCGTTAAGAAGTGACTCATAGTTCTTCTGAAGAAGGGACCCAATCCAAATCATCACCTCAGTCTGAAGAAGGGTCCCGACTCGAAACGTCATCTATCCTTTTTCTCCAGAGATGCTGCCTGACTGGCTGAGTTACTCCAGCACTTTGTGTCTATCTTCGGTATAGTTTTTAAAGATGTTCAGAAGGCCCAAGGAACAGTAGTAAATATTAAAATTGGCTTCATTGCCTTTATGTCTGGACAACCAAAATAATGAGCGACTTTCCTATTGCTCATCACTCCAAGTGTGCTGGTTGGAAGGTGTTTGGGTAGAAGCTAAATAAACACAGGCCAGCACCCAATACTGCTGCCTTGTTGTCCCCTGGCTTTGTCTCACAGGTGCTCAAAGCGAGAGCCTTTGAATGAGGTACTGGAGACCTCATAACAGCTGTGTCTGAAGCTTAGTCATAAAGAAAAAAGGAACATGAGGAGTAGATGTATTTTTTATTTAAACACTTCTTATAATTTCCCTTCTCTGTTGTTGCATGAATCACAAAAGCGATAACATTCGCAGCGAGCAGTTTATCTGTTAGATCGGTTGAACCGATGACTTCTCTGCAGGAGCAAGAGAACGTTTTGATTCTTTTCATTGATGTATCTCCCTTTATGTATTCCAAAGGCACTGTGGATACATCAAAGCAAAGCAAGACCCAGACGAGGAAAAATTGCAGTTCCATCATGGGCAAGGTAAGACTAAAGACAAAAGTTTAAATGAGATTGCAGTTTAAAATATTACTAAAAAAGTAAATGACCTCACTGAGATCATGAGCTAACATTGCCAAGTCGTCTGCTTCTCAGCAGAGAAGTTGTACTGAAAAGGCTTTCACTGAGTGTCTAAAGGAGAAATGAATAAGCAAATAAAATTTAAAACTAAATGCAGTTTCTCCTGATGAAATCCAACTACACACCAAAATTATTTGTTGAAGATTCCATTTGGCTTAATTCTAGAGATATATCAAATTGATGGAAACAATTTTGTTTTTCTGCTCCAGATTGATGGCAATGAACCAACATTAATCTATTTTTAAGGTGGTTCAGGACATTGCTTGTTTTGTGAACTTGCAATTGGCTCGGCAATTGTGCTGCATTTCCAAAGTTCCCTACATTCAGGGAAGATTCCATAGATTAGAGAATCATGAAGATAACTTATTTATTCAAGGAAGTAGAGAATACTAGTCAGTTGGAAGATGTGTCATATGGAAAATGTTGGAAGCCATTATTAAAAACATTCCAGCAGGGCGCTTAGTAAATCTTATGTTAGTCAATGTGGTTTTGGCAAAAGGGAAATCATGTTTGACCAATTTATTGAATTCTTCAAAGTGATAACATGTGCTGTAAATAAAGTGGAACTGAGGAATAAATGTGGATTTCCAGAAGGTATTTGACAATTTGATAAGGTACCACATTAAAGGTTATTGCAGAAATTAATAACTCATGGCATCAGAGGGTAACACAAAAGATGGCATCCTGTTACATAGTCAGAGAAATGGGCACAAATCAGTCTTTACAGATATTCTGTGGAAACAGGCCCTTTGGCCCACTGAGTCTGCGCTGACAAGTGATCACCCCATACACTAGCACTATCCTACACACTAAGGACAACGTACAATTTTACTAAACCCAATTAACCTACAAACCTGCACGTCTTTGGAGTGTGAGAGGAAACCGGACCCGGAGAAAACCCTCACGGTCACAGGGAGGACGAAAAATCCGGCAAGTGGAGTATAATGGGAGAAGCTGGAGGTTGTCAATTTTGTCAGAAAAAGGTATATTATCTAAGTGGTGAGAGAATGCAGGGTTTAAAATTGCAAAGGGGATTGCATGACCTGGTGTGTGATTCACAAGAGGCTAATAAGCAGGTACAGCAGTAATTAGGAAAACTAACAGAATATTATTGCTTATAATGGAGATAATTTACACCAAAAGTATGGGATTTGTGCTTCAGTTACATAGTTCCTGGTGAGGCTGAATATGACATAAAGATGGTGCTGCAAAGTAGCGACTTTGTGCAGGCAGCATACAGAAACAAATATCACTGGTATTTTAGTTAGAATGGATGTAAATGCTTTGAAAGCAATTTAGAGAAGGTATACCAGACCGATACCTGGAATAAAGAGATCCAAGAGACTGCCAATGCTGGAACCGACCCGAAAAGTAATCAGTCCATTTTCTACATAGATGCTGCCTGACCCATCTGGAATAAGGGTTGTCCGATTGGATAGAGATTGGATGGGCTGTATCCTCTGGAGCTTTGAATGAGATACAACTGGTGAAACATATAGGTTCATGACAAGACTCGACAGGGCGGATGTGGAAGACACGTTTCCTCTAGTGCAGAATCTAGAACTAAGCGGGTCAGCCACTTAAGACAGAGAGGTGCAGTGATTTTGTTTCTCCTAAAAGGTAGAGAATCTTCGGAATTCCCTTCTCAATTGTGCTTGAATATTTTTAAGGTTGAGGTAGATAGATTTTTCATAAACAATACAGGATACTAGGAGTAGGCAGGGATGTGGAGTTCTCAGTACAATCAGATCAGTCTTAATCTTATTTAATGGCAGAGCAGGCTTGAGAGGCTTACACCTACTTCCAGTTCATCTGTTCCCATATCCACATCCATAATGATGAACTTCCATGTAGAGAGCAACCAGAGTTCATCCAGCAAGGTCCTGCTTGGTGCCAGGACCTTAGACAATGCTGTCCAGACACAAGGACTAACTAGTATAAGCTCTGCCCATAAACACCTCTTCAACTTTGTTCAATGCCTGTGGATGTTCCTGACACTCAGAAGCATTCTAAAAGGCATTGAAAAGAATCAAATAAAGTAAAAATGTTCAAAGCTATTTAAAATGTAAAACAAATTTAAAGGCGTAAAATACATAGAATTGTGTGGAATAAGAACAAAAATGAAAAGAAATGTAACCTAGCTTGTCCTTATCTTTGCTTTTCATGGCTATAATATCCACATACCAGTTAAGGGGCACACAAACCTTGATCAGAGAGCAGATTACTCAATGTAAATGTGGTCACTTTCAGCAAGTTATTTGCAAGTACCCTTGGACTTCACATGGAGAAAGCTTTTCCACGAGATATCCATTGGCAGGATGGAGCTAGGAAATAATCAGTGAAGCACGACCAGCAACTTTCACTGCCAGTTAGGATGCCGTATGCGTTGTGGGTTTTTTTTCTTCCTTCATTTTGAGACCAGCATTTATTACTTTGAACTGAAGGCATCACATCGGAAAACAGTTAAGAGTTAACCACATTAGGCCTGGAGTCACATATAGATCAGGCAGGCTTTTGGCCTGTTTAAGAAGTTCAGTTGATGTGATTAGACTTTTTGCATGGACATGGTTTATTTGTTGAAAATCTTGTGAATTGAAGAGATGTCATATGTGAAGTACATTAATAATGGCTTCAGCCTGTGCTTCCATAGTTAGGTTGCCTGGGAATAGAACCTACATTCATCCACATACCTACGAGGATCCCAATCAAGCCGTGCGAGACTTTGCAAAGGAAATCGATGCATCCTGCATTCGGATTGAAAGAGTCATAGGTGGTGGTAAGTAATTACACAATGTCGGAAAGAGAGTATTCGGCAAGTAAAATATGGCAATTCTTTTTAATGGTTGTTTAGTTCAGTATGAAGGATGGTGACATTCAACTTTTAACCATTCCTCAGTCCTAACCTGGACAACACTACCCCTGCTCTGTGCCAAGGAGGAGGAGCCATCTTGGGGAATGGCTGCTAGCCAGCAGCCGTCCGTTTTAATTCGCTTGTTTTAAAGTTTTTAGTGAGTCCTGTTTTTTGTCCGTAGGGGATATGGACTTTTTAATGTGGGGGGTAGGGGTTAATTTTACTTCTAGGTCCCTACCTGGTCAGTGAGGCAGCTTTTTCTCCGGGCTGCCCGTCGACCCGTCCTCGTGGCCTACCAGCAGGCTTGGAGCGCCGTTTCCTGGCGGGGACCGCCCAGCACCTCGGCCTCGGTGGCGGCACAGCGCTGGAGCGCTGGAGCGCTATCGCGGAGTGGAGCGGGCGATGCCTTGCCTGGGTCGCCGCGCTGGATCGACGCGCTGGAGCTCTGGTGAGCTGAGACCGCCGTGTTCAACACCTCCGGGCTGCGGGTCTGCGGAGCGGAGTGGGCGGCGCCGACTTCAACATCGGGAGTCTGGGAGCTCCAAACCGGCGCGGCCTTGTCGGCTTCGGAAGCCGCGGTCTCCAGCTAGATAGTGGCCGTTCCAGGTGGCCCAGCCGCTGAGAGGACTTTCCCGACGCCGGGGCAAGACCACCTGGTGAGAACGGCCAGGAACATCGGGCCTCCGTAGAGGCAATTGCGGTGGCCTCAATAGGCCTGACTTTGGGGTGAACTTGGGATAGGGACCGGACATTGTGCCTTCCCCCACAGTGGTGTCCATTGTGGGGGGATGATTTTTTGTCTGTAAGGTAATCCTGTTAGTCTTTGTCCAAGATGGCTGCCGTGAAGGGAGAGTGGATGCTGGCGCGCTTTAGCTGCTGCTGCTCTCTCTTCACATTGTGTTTTTGATTTTTGTTTTTGGACTGAATTCTGTTTTTAATTTGTGTTTCTGTGATGTCTTTATTATTTATTTTATTCTGATTATATGTTTATATTTCCTGTTAACCTATGTAAGGTGTCCTTGAGATGTCTGAAAGGCGCCCAATAAATAAAATGTATTATTATTATATATGGACCACCCAGCTGCCTTGCTCTACACAAAACCTTGACCATTACCAAGCTTGGACCACGTTGGTCTATTTTAGTTTATTGTCACGTGCACTGAGGTACAGTGAAAAGCTATTGCGTTGCGTGCTACCCAGTCATTGGAAAGAGTATACATGATTACAATCACAATCCACTGCCATCCACAATGTACAGGATGAAGGGAATAACATTTAATGCAAGATAAAGTCCAGGAAAATCCGATTAAAGATAGTCCGATTGTCTCCATTGAGGCAGATGGTAGGTCTGGACTGCTCTCTACTACTTAGGTATGCCTCAACCCCGCCACCGCCGCCGCCCCCCCTGCAACCCCTTGCTTTGCTTGGCATGTGTGTGTTCTCAGTAAAATTATATTCCTGTTTTACATTTCATCCTGGAGAACTAATCCAGGATGGCTACTTGAACAATCAGGACAACATCAGGATGATCCTAACTTCACTTGGCATCCATTGACATGTACACTTCCAAAGCAGGCATGGCTGGACAGACGTCAGGGACAGGAGCCTTGGCACCTCTTCCCAGCACTGCAGGAACCAATTTAAGTAGACCAGCTGGTGCCCTGGCTTATTTCAGATGCCTTCAACGGAGAAAATTAATTTCTAAATGTGGCTTAGTCTCTGTGGATCTGAACAATTCAGTTTGTAGGAACTTGTGTTTCCACAGCTGTGGTACAATTTCTGCTGCCTGGTAAAAGTTGAGAATTGTGTACAAATGTTTTATGAGCGGGTTCGAGAGGGATATAGTCAGGTAAAGTCTGAGCTCATGATTTCTCCCCCCCGAGATCTACTTCTAAATGTCTGCCAAGTCAGATGTTAACTAAATCTGACCTTAAAATGAATGCACTGATTGGCTCTGTGGCCTATTAAGTTCTATTCCCATAAGTAAAATGAAATAGCTGATGTATAATCAAACGGATTATCATGATTTTTCCCCCCCTAATCCTCTGATCTTACTAGTTGATGTGGTCTGTTTTATTTGATGTGGTCTGTTTTATTTGATTAAGAACTCTCTTTTTCTGCATAACCAGGTGAATTTGGGGAGGTTTGCAGTGGCTGCCTGAAGTTACCTGGGAAGAGAGAAATCTATGTCGCCATCAAAAGCTTGAAAGCTGGTTATTCGGAGAAGCAGCGCAGGGACTTCCTGAGCGAAGCCAGCATCATGGGACAGTTTGACAACCCCAACATAATCCGCCTCGAAGGAGTGGTTACAAAATGTAGGTATTCCTAACAGAATCCAATCACACTGAATATTATCTCCCCTGCTTGTGGCGTATGCTTTTCAACTGTGCCCACGATTTATGGTAGGATAATAATATAATAATAATAACTTTATTTATAGAGCACTTTAAAAACAACCACTGTTGCAACAAAGTGCTGTACATGACTAATCATGGACAAAAAATTATTACACGACAATAAAAACATTAAAAGAGAGAGTAAAAACAATAAAAAAAACAAACATTAAAAACACTGAAACAGGAGCAAAGTCTCATGCAGGGTCAAAAGCCAAGGAATAGAAATGGGTTTTAAGATTGGTTTTGAAGATGGACAGTGAGGGGGCCTGTCTGATGTGCAACGGCAGAGTGTTCCATAACGCCGGAGCAGCAACAGAGAAGGCTCTATCCCCTCTGGGCTTCCGCTTAGACCTCGGTACCTCCAGGAGCAGCTAGGGATGAAGGGACTGTAGGCAGGAGCGTAGGGATGAAGCAGCTCAGAGAGGTAAGGCGGGGCGAGGCCATTTAAAGATTTAAAAACAAATAAAAGAGTCTTAAAATGAACTCGAAAGTACACCGGGAGCCAGTGGAGGGAGGCCAGAATTGGCGTTATGTGCTCCCTCTTTCGAGTTCCAGTTAAAAGGCGAGCAGCAGCATTTTGAACCAACTGGAGACGAGCCAGGGAAGATTGAGCAACTCCAAAATAGAGTGCGTTACAGTAATCCAGCCTAGACGTGATAAAGGCATGGATTACTGTTTCAAAATGCTGCCGCTCAAGAATGGGATTCACCTTTGCCAGCTGCCTTAAATGAAAGAAGCTGGACTTTACTACCGCGCCTATTTGATGATCTAATTTAAAATCACTGTCCATCTTAAAACCCAGGTTCAAAACTGTTGGCTTCACATACCGTGCCAGGGGACCCAAGGATGTTCTTATTCATTAAAAAAAAAAGAACTTAAGTAGGGCTTTGCTGTAGGAGTGACTGGTTTTGCATTGTGAAACAATCTATTTTCAATTGAGACTAGTCGGCATTATAATTAATTTAGCGAGACCCCCCGACTTAAAGTAATTTAGTTGGATACGGGCACCATGTACTGCATAGCATTCACTTAAAGAAGGATTATGATGCCTTTTGGGATTACCTAAGAGTCAGGAACCACCTGCTCAATTGACTACATTTCAGCAACTCCATGGAAGCAGCTGTATTCAGAGTGCTCCATCTGGTGTGCGTCAACTTGGCTTTGTTCTCCTGAATTTTTCTGCTGAAATGTTTCCCTCCAGTGCCATAGAGCTGCCAACATGTCGAGATTATCTTGGAGTTTTCCAACATTAAATATGATTTTACAAACTACACAGGAGGGGAATAGAAATACAAGGGTATTCAAGGAATTGTGATTTACGTTGAACAAACTGAACGGAGAAAACTATTTAGCCCCTCCAGCCTCTTCCACCTTTTATTGTGACTGCCTGATCCAGCTCCATTGGCACAAAGTGCCTTAATACCAAGTGACCGCTTTCTGCACAAGATTAACTGGCGAGAATCAGCAGGGCTTATTCAGTTATTGAGGGGGAGAAACCAAGTCCTAATTGTATCTTTACCTGATGTCCACAAATGAATGCCTGTAACCAAGGGGCAAAAATTGGAGTTGGTAATTATAGCAAGTTTAATTTATTAACCAACAAAGTCAGTGGTGGTCTCGACCCGAAACATCACCATTCCTTCTCTCCAGAGTTGCTGCCTGTCCCACTGAGTTACTCCAGCATTTTGTGTCTATCTTCGTGGTAATCTTAGAGTTCTGATGTTGCCAATTGTTTTAGATAACCAGTATCCTAAATGAGACACTTGCAATTTTATAGCACCTGCTTTGTCCCTTCAGGACACCCCGAGATGCTCCGCATTTGATCAATTAATTTTTGAAATGGTGCACAGGTTTCTTGTAGGAAACTTGGCAGCCAATTTGTGTGCAGCACGGTACACACAATTGCTGGGGAAACTCAGCGGGTGCAGCAGCATCTATGGAGCGAAGGAAATAGGCGACATTTCGGGCCGAAACCCTTCTTTGTGTGCAGCACGGTTCCACACAATGTGACAATAATGCGAGAATCTATGTTTAGACTTCTTAATTGAAAGATTAATATTGCCCAGTCTGCAGGGTTAACTCCCCTGGTCATCTTGGAAATGGGCCATGGAAACTTTTACATTCAACTGACTACCTCATCAAACAGACTGGATCTCCAGCACCTCGTTCTTCCTTCAGTGCTACACTGTGGTGTCAGCCAAGGGGTTTGCGATCGGTTCTCTGGAGTGCAACGTGAACCAAAAAACTTTCGGCTTAAACAAGAACGCTACAATGTACACCTAATAGTCTACCACTGGGCAGTTTGTCTACTGCCTTTCTCCATCCTATGTACATTACCAACCCCAGTGAAGTTTCAATCTATACCTGCAAAGACCAGCAAGAAGAAACTTTGATCAATAATCCACTTGCTGAAACATCTTGCTACAAACTGCTACCCTTTTGCTACCTATTTGGATTTATTCATTCATCACTTTTCAATAATTGTGTCTATTCAGGGCAGCCAGGGATTATGATTCAATGGTTATACAGCCAACTATGGTGGAAAATAGCCATCAAAGCAGCAGCAGATCCATGCAAATTGAGTTTTTTAAATTGTACAGAATAATTGATGCATGGAGAGTCTACTTTGAATAGTTGAGAGTTTTAGGACACGTTTAAAATATAGTTCCTTGCACATCCTCCCATTAACGGCAAGGCTCCAGTGGCACAAATCACAATAGTTCATAAAATATGCTTCACCGCTAATTAATATTGCATTTCAATCTTATGTTTTTGGGTTGCTTGGTTTGGGCAATGCAGAATATTTATTTTCCATGTACTGATTAATGAACTGCACAGGTTACAGCGGCCTGTCTCAGAAGCCTTTTGGCACTCAGATCAAAACAATCATCAGACTCTGCTTCTGAATATGTAATTCTGATTAATATTAACAATTCAGACAAACACAGCTAATTAAATGGATTGAACTTTGTCACATTATCATGAATATTCAATTGCAGACCTAGATTAAGAAGCATATGTTAGCGGATAAAAAAAAGAGGCATACATCTTACAAAAATATTACAAATATGTCACAGAGGTTGAAGGTGTTCAGTCAATAAAATTAGATTGTCGTAGGAGGTCGTAGGTAGGTCATAGATAGGTTGTGATGCTAGTCGTAGGTACTCGTGGCATCAAGTAGGTTTGGGGCGTTTTTCTAGCTTGATGAAAAATGTCCACGAGTAAAACAGGTCGTGAAAGTGGGACAGGCCCTTTCCAAGGACTTCTTAGCTTAAAATGGCAAATTAAAAGATAAACAAATTCATTATTGTGATCAGTTTTGGATCACTCTTGGAATAGAAATAGCTAACCTCAAAGAGATTGTGGCACGGAGTGGAGGGAGGCAAGTGAGGTGGGGAATGATCACCACTCCTTTGACTCCACCACCAAATCTAGCAACCAGCAACACTTAAGACACCTTTCCCTCAAAGGCGAAGTGGGTGATGTAGTGACATTGCTTACCGAATAGTGAAAGGTCTGGATAGAGTGGTTGTGGAGAGGACGTTTCCACTAGTGGGAGAGTTTAGGACCAAAGGCAATAGCCTCAGAATGAAAGGACTCACTTTTAGAAAAATGAGGAGGAATTTATTTTGTCAGAAGGCGGTGAATCTGAGGAATTCAATGTCGCAGAAGGCTGTGGAGGCCAAGTCAATGGATATTTTTATGGCAGAGATAGATAGATTCTTGATTAGTACGGGTGATAAGGGTTATGGGGAGAAAGCAGGAGAATGCAATTGAGAGGAAGAGATAGGTCAGTCATGATTGAATGGCGGAATAAACTTAATGGGAATGGGCCGAATGACTTAATTCTGCTCCCATAACTTATGAACCTATGAGATTCCAGTTAAAATTATTCAACTTCACACCCGCCTCACAAAATCCAAACAGACTTGCAGTGACTCACCCTGCAACGCACTTTCTACCAGGTCTCAAAATATAGGATAGACCCTTCAGGACAGAGGTGGAACATTTCTTTACATAGGCTAAATTTCTTTCCCATGGGGTCATGAAACTTTTGATTTCTTCATCCTCTGAGGGCTTTGGATTCTCAAGTACTGAGTGTAGCCCAGACAGCATTTTCAGTTTAGTTTATTGTCACGTGTACCGAGGTACAGCGAAAAGCTTTGTGTTGTGTGCTAACCAGTCAGTGGAAAGACTATACATGATTACAATCGAGCCGTCCGCAGTGTACAGATATACAATAAAGGGAATAACGTTTAGCGCCAGAAAAAGTCCAGTTATGGCTATCGATGGAATTGTTTCAGGAATCAAGAGAATAATATGGAAAAACGGTGCTGAAATAAAACATCAGCCATGACTTTATTGCATCATGAAGCAGGAACAAGGGGCTGATTGGTTTGCTAGACGCTTCTATACCTTATGTTTTTATGTAAACGTCTATAAAGCTAGTATGATTTATTTTTTGTTTGTCAGAGAATAAAAGCTTATTGGAAACCTGCAATAAATTTACTTACTGCCTGGCCAGGAGAATGTTGTTGCCGATCTATCCTCGTTAGAAAAAAGTGTCCCATTATCATTTCTGTCGGGCTTTTAGTTGAAGTGAAGGAATGGAAGCTCTTTTAGCAAGGAGCCACTCAACAAAGTAAATTTTACTCTCACCCGCAAGACAAAAAAGCTGAATCCCCACCCTATCAAATGCATGCTTATTATAAGGAATGAATATTTATAAATGAGGAGAAAGGATGATATTATAAGACAGTTTATATTTAAGAGACTACTGGTCTCAATGACCCTCAGAAGTGTCCTGGGTTAGAGCTTGGTCAACAAACTTCCTTTTTAATAACATCCCTACAGTCATTACACACAATATAGCAAGATAGGGACAAAACTGGGCCCTTGTGGTTATTCATTCTTAAGGTTCTGTCCAATATTTTTGCATCTGCTTGATTTAACAAATTTGTTAATCTCTGAACTTGCATTTGGTGACTGAGCTGCCACCCCTAGAATCTATGTCAATACTAGCCCTCTGGAAACCAGTCTCTTCAGCCCACAACACGCATACTAGCACTCCAGAAAGCCCCCCACCCCCCACCGGGTCCCACTTAGTCTAGTATAGAACTAAAAATATCACTTGCTTCAACACATTGTTGGTATTAAAAGATGATAAGGAATAGGAGTAGAATTAGGCTATTTGGCCCATCAAGTATACTCCGCCATTTAATCATGGCTGATCTATCACTCCCATCTAACCCCATTCTTCTGTCTTCTCCCCATAACCTCTGACACCTGTACTAATCAACATGGTTAAATATCATCTGAATTGTAGGGATATTTTCTGAGGGATATTTCTCAGGATTGGAGGTGCTCGAGTTGAGGCAGATGCATTTCAGCTTGAACCTATGGATGAAGTTGCAAGGCGGTGATGGGAAACAATTAAAATTGTCAAAGAGGCTTATTAATACAAACAGTTTTTTTAAGGATTGCAGGACCTCAGATTATGGCCAAGTACTTGATCTGATACTTGTTGCAGACCAATATATGAAGGTGGATTCTTCGTCAACACCTATGAAGAGCACAGATTAATCATTTATTCAGCAGGGGATGACCTAAGGAGGGACTTGTTTTTAAAAAAAAAGCATCAATGAATCCTGGAATTATTAATCAGCGTATGGGAAGAATTAGTTCTCTGGATTAGCTATGATCACAGCTTACCAGATCTGGGGAAATGTTGACTATGCAACCATTATAAAAATAAACTCCTTACTCCTTACCTTAAATTAATGTCTGTAGTGTTAGACCTCTCTGCTATAATGAAAATTGCCTACATTCTCTCCAATTGACACCACTCATAATTTTACACATCTCTACCGGAACGCACACTCACCTCAGCTTCCTCAACTTCAAAGAAATATAGTTTTCTTTTAATAATCAAGTATCCCAGTCGTGGGGCATGGGTGCTTCTTATACGCTGTGGTTTTAATGATGCAGGAAGTTTTCACTGATCATTATCTTAAGCAAAACTGTAGCGTTGTTTTAAAATAATTTCTTAACTGGCAAGGAGGAACCTAGCCGCAGTCCCTTCTGCATGGGCATCTGACATATTTTGAAGGAGATAAACTCCAGAATCAAAATCATTAGTGGCCTGATCACAGACCGTCGCTAATGGTCGCAGGCTCTGCTGTGATACTTGCTAAACTCTTGAAGCAAGGAAGCATGAGATTATTAGCAGCAGTTGCAAAAAACGCCAAATTGACACAATTGCTGATCATTATGTGATATTTCAGTGGCGTCCTAGGCTCCTGCCCCTTCAGATTACTCAGTATTGTTAAGTACCAGCAAAGTTCACAGAATCGTAGGACATCCATCATTGCAAATAATTACAAAGGATGAGCCTTATAATGATTACTTTCAGTGGGATTTATGTCTTGTAATGCATACTTTAGGCATTATTTACAATGACGCTAAAGACCAAAGCCAGAGAATTGGCTTTGAGAAGCCAGAGAGAAGTCTGAAGAAGGGTCTCGACCTGAAACGTCACCCATTCCTTTTCTCCAGAGACGCTGTCTGTCCCACTGAGTTACTCCAGCATTTTGTGTCTACCTTTGATTTAAACCAGCATCTGCAGTTCTTTCCTACAGCCAGAGAATTGTTCTTTTCGTACAATTCAACTGCCATTTTCATCCTAAATTAAAAAAATACAAAAGACTGCTGAAACATGTAGCAAAATATGTTGCACATGTTAAGTTCAGAGATACAGCGTGGAGATAGGCCCACCAAGTCCACGCCAACCAGCAATCACTGCATATACTAGCACTATCCTACACACTTGGGACAATCTACAACCTTTACCAAAGCCAATTAACCTATAAATCTGTACGTCTTTGGAGTTTGGGAGGAAACCGGAGCACCCAGTGAAAACCCACATGGTCACAGGGAGAACGTACAAACTCCATACAGACAGCACCCATAGTCAGGGTCGAATCTGGGTCTCTGGCGCTGTAAGGCAGCAAGTCTACCATTGTGCCACCATGCCACCCTAATATGGCTGATGTATGAACCTAGAGCATCTTTAATTTTTGTTCCAAGGTGTATTTCATTCAAATATCACCCTGCTGTCACATATTGCGCACTATTTACTTTTCATGCTTGATTTGGTGCCACCAAAGCCACATGAAAAGACAATGCACTCACTCACAAAATAAATGTCAATGTGATTTTTTTTGTTCAGAACATGGGGCTGAAATTGATCACTATCAGTGGTGACTCAGAAGCCTGGTCTATAACATGTCTGATTTTCTTTTGAGCCACTGGCATTGAAAAATGTCTCCTCCTCCAGCAGGATCCATGACTGGCAACGATATGCTGACATTTATACATTAACATGGTCTAATACAATACAATCCCTGTGCTCATCAAAGCTTCTGAAGTAGGATGGCACAGTCCTGCAGCTGATTGAGTTGACTCCTCACATTGCCAGAGACCCTGGATCAATTCTGACCTCTGGTGCTGTCTGTGTGGAGTTTGCACATTCTCCCTGTGACTGCACAGGTGTCCTCTGAGTGCTTCGGTTTCCTCCCACATCCCAAGGATGCGCAGGTTTGCAGGTTAATTGGCCTCTGTAAAACTGCCCCTTGTGTGCAGGGAGTGGATGAGAAAATGGAATAACATAGAACATGGAGTTTGTACTTTCTCCCTATGACCACATGGGTCTTCTCCGGGTGATCCAGTTTCCTCCCACATACCAAAGATATACCGGTTTAGAGGTTAATTGGCTTCTGGAAATTCCCCCTCGTGTGCAGAATGTGAAAGTGGAACAATATAGAAATAGCGTACACACGATGATGGTTGGCATGGACTCGGAGGGCCGAAGGGCCTGTTTCCTTGCTGCATCTCTAATCTAAACTAAAGTCAGTTTTGTTCAACAATAACTGATTTAAAAAAATGTAACACACATTTCAATGTATTTTGAGCATGAAATTGGTCAGTTACGTGATTAATTCTACACCGAGTAACAGGCAAGACAATTTAGACAATCCAGATCAATTGTGTTAATAGAACCAGCATTTAATGACCTTCCCGTTCTGCAGAAGTCACTTGGAAAGCCCTTCTGCAGGGTCGCTTGTCATTCTCTTCCAGCTTTGTCTCCTGGTTAATGTATGCAGAAATCAATTTAATTTGCCACCAGGGTCAGAGTTCAATGTATCTACATAATTGTGTTCAAGAAGTCCCAGTTTATCCTCTCAGAATTATGTTTAGCCTGCTCTTTAAAATAAATCCCAAGTCATCTCAATACTCAGACTGCTGGTAGCCCATAAAACAGATTTATGGCCTTGAAATTGGAGTTTCCTATGTGCATCTGAGACACAAAGGGGTCTATATTGCACAATGGCATTCAATTGTATGCAGCGAGCACACGAGTATTTACAGGGAGATATTCCGGCAACAATAGGCTTCCACTGCCGCTGTCTCTGCAGGACTTAGAGGTGGGGTCTGTCTGATGGAAGATCAACCCGAGTTAGGCTGGGCACCCGCATGTGAAGGACTGAACCAGCGCTCCTTTGGGATCCAATCGACAACCACCAGCATCCCCATCCCCCTCCATCAAGTAATTCCTACCCCACCAGCATGATCTGCCAGCATGACCCTTGTCACATCCCCAGCTACCTCCAAGGCCACACACGTTCTATTATCAATCTCACACCTATAATTACTTAACCCACCCATTGTCAACCAAGTTGATTTCCAACCATCCTCACATATACCAAGCTTACCCCCAACCACCCTGACCATCAAGTCCACCCCCTGAAGACCCATCCTAACCCCACCCCATCCCTGGAACCAGCTCTTGCTCCTTGACATCTTGATCAGGGACAATCCCTACATTTCCCTACCTTCCTCAACCCAAGGTACCTCAGTCCACAAACGTGACATGACTTTCTCTGCATTCTCAACAATGCTGCATGGAAAGGAAAGGATGTTCAGTGCTGGCAATCCCTTAGACCTCACGCTCTGCTAAATTTACCAGAAAGCAATTTATAAACCAAATACGTAAACGCTTGCTGCAAACCATCCTACTAATCGGTCTTCAGAGGCACTGCCCCACTTTAAGGCACAACTTGTACAGCAGATGAGCATGTTGGCGTTCTGTTCCAACTTGAAAAGATGCCAAAACACAAAGGGCTGGATTAAACTCAGTGAGTCAGGCAGCATCTGTGGAGGGAATGGATAGGTAACATTTTGGGTTGGGACCCTTTACAGAACATTCAGTCTGAAGATGGGATCTGCTCTGAAATGTTATCTTTCCATTCCCTCCACTGATACTGCCTGATTCACTGAGTTATTCCAGCACTTTATGTTTTGGCATCATTTACCAGCCAGGAATTTTTAAAATATATCTCAGCTAAATTGACTAAAACGTCATAAAATGTACAAAGGAATTACAAGTGATTGTAGACTGTTCCAAATCTTTTGATAGGTTTAATAATATCTTGGCAATTGCTGGCTGTGCCCACAAAACTATCTAAAGCTGGATCAAATTTATCACAATTGGAAGTTTCTATGAACCATGGTGGTTTATTGGGACTTTGAGGAAGCTTCTATTAATTACCTATAATTATACCTATAAAAGCTAGAATTATTTACTTCTGGCACAAATTTAAAACTATTTAAAGAGTTATATTTAAATTAAATGGTGCATTTTTAATCCAGTGAAGAAGATAGTCTGAAGAAGGGTCTTGACACGAAACTTCACCCATTCATTCTCTCCAGAGATGCTGCCTGTCCCACTGGGTTACTCCAGCTTTTTATGTCTATCATTGGTTTAAACCAGCATCTGCAGTTCCTTCCTACACAAGGTAGACTTGCCAGAAAATGACCTGGGTAACATGTAGCATTTACTAGTGAGAGAACATCGAGGAAACAGCAATACGGCAAAGTTTAAAGGAGCTCTGGAAAAAGATATTAAATATTCTATTGTAATAGGAGTATTAAATATGTCATCCGAGAAGCTACTTGAAGTTTGCATTTTTATGAAGCCACAGCGTCAAGTGGCAGAGTAAAGGTTCCTCTATTGATGTTACTTGGTTTCTGCTACTACTCCACTCCACCCCTCTGAAAAGGGGAGCAGTATTTAGGTGATGTTCGTCAGTAGTTTCCAAGCTAGATATTCTCAGCAAGGGAAAGTTTCACCAACATAGATGACGTTGGCCTGTTCTATCTAACTACCCAGTGGCCGCATTCATCCTGAATAGAGATGTCATTTATTTTCAATATAAATTGGAAGGATAGCTTATTACTGTTAATACAAGGACCAACATAGAAATTTTAAGAGCATATTCAAGTCCTTATCCAATCTAATCAACAAAGCTAAATTATGTTAGCATCAATTTTCAGGTCTATATTGCTGTTTGTTTCCTGTATAGAAATGACATTTGTTCAATCTTTGATGTGAATCAACAGTTTATTTAATGTGACATAATCATATCCCACTGAGTTTACTCAGTGAGTCTCTGACTTGCAAAGATCATATTTCTAACCTCCAGTCTGTTGAACCAACTGATCTCAGTCGACAGAGAGCTATTTTTCTGAGCATTTTAGTTCAGGGGTAGAAATCACCCAGTCATATGGATTCCTTCATCTCTGACCAACATGGGTAAGAAATGGACAAGGCTCAGCTGTGATGCCTCTGTCTATAGTCAGCAATATCGTGCTGATTCCATTAAAAAACTTACATATCAATAAAAGCTACTTGGCAAGACAAAATTGGCAGCCAATCTGCTGTAATTGAACAGAAATTCCATGTCTTTTTCGAGTTAAAATGAGTAAATTAGATGAGAGAAAATAAGATCAGTGGCTTTAACACGTTTGCAGTCTCTGAACAATTCCATTTGTTGCAAAAACATATTAGAAATCTGAAGCTAATTAATAATAGTCTGAAGAAGGGTCTCGACCCGAAACGTCATCTATTCCTTCGCCCCACACCCGCTGAGTTTCTCCAGCATTTTTGTCTACCTTTGATTTTTTACAGCATCTGCAGTTCTTTCTTAAACAAGCTAATTAATAAAGTATTTTTACAGTAGTTAATCCTGTTTTAAAAATTGCTATTCTGTAGTGTCTGTTTATTATAAAACCCTGTGACATAGCCACAGTCTTACAATGTAGAAAACAGGGATACCCAGAGGAAAACATAATTTCCCTCAACGATATTATCCTGTGTACTATATTTGCTGAGGACTTTTTGTTTGGGACCTTGTACTATGTTTGCTACAATTGATACTTGTACACAGCAGTCTGTGACCATTGTCAGCAATAACACCATACCAGATGGTGCTCTCCCTCAAAAAAAGATGCAAAGTGCTGGAGTAACTCAGCAGGTCAGGCAGCATCTCGAGAATAAGGAGGAAATATGGGACATAGGATTGCTCTGTCGAGAGCTGACATGGACTTGATGTGTCAAATGGCCTTGTTCTGTTTGTCATAGTATGTAAGCAAACAAATACCATTGAAGGTCGAGGGATGAATGTCATTCTCATGAATAAAAGCTTTGCTATGAGGAAAGGAAACAAAGTGCTGGAGTAGCTCAGCAGGTCAGGCAGCATCTCTGGAGAACATGGATGGGTGATGTTTTGGGTTGGAACCCTTCTTCAGACTGTATGAAGATCCATAGAACACAAGTTTTCTTTATAAATGGTCATATGCCAGACTCCGCATCAGTGATTAAAGCTCTAGAAATTACCCTCTAAAAGATTGCTCAATTATTCATTGGTAATTATTTTTTATCCCCAATCAACATAACCATAACATTGCTGTCTAAGAACTTAATGTCCACAAATGGGTTTATCACATTGCAACGGTGATTACATATCAAGAAGTACTTCATTGCCGGTGAAACACAAAATGTAATTTAAGACCATGCAGAAGTATGTGAATTATAATGAAAAATGCACAGTTCGCATAATTTAATCAGTGGATTAAGTCACTTTGAAATGTTAAATCCATACCATAAAGTTATATTAGTATTGCAGTGTCATCTAATCTATCAGCAGTTTGAATGAATCACCTCTGCTGTAGGGATATGAACACAGGCAGGAAATTCTGTTTCTGCTGTTCATTGGTGCATATAATGGTGACTGATGAGAAATTCAACTGAATTTCCAGCAAGCCAAGAGCACAGCAACCATCAAGCTGGGAGTTATTCCCGTCACATAGGGTCGCTGGTAGAGACTGATTTGCCAACAGCGTCCTTTAGAGTGAGCTTGCAATGATTGCCTATCCTTACACCATCTCCAAGATGCCAGATCAATCTAACAGCTCCCCACTTAGAGCTCCATTCATTTTGACGGTAGCAGCCAAGCCTCAAGCGTGCATAAATTCAATCGGCTGTTTCATCAATCACCGCGATAATGATGTCACGGAATGTAACCTCAAGCATCGAACCTTTCAATCTTCTCCAGCTTTGCAAAGGAGCTGGACATGAGGCTAATGGATATTTAATTTATAGGGGAAGCTGTAGATTGGGTTCCTTTCTCTATAAGAAATGGAACGTACCTTCCTGAGCACTGTTCATTCACTTGCATGATGTATACCCAATGTGATGCGAGCCTAAAACTCAGAGTCCTTTCGCCTCGCTTTATGCACATTGACCAACCTGATTGCTGACACAAACCCAGCATTATTGCCCTGTGATTCAGGAAATGAGACCAATCCGTCATGCCTGACAGTCTGCATTTACTGGACGATAGTCTGACAACAATTTCTTGTAAATGTAGCTGTAACATTGAACTTACATTCTTGCACCTGCTGCCCTTCCCGTCTTTATTAAGACGTATCAGTAATGATCTTGGGGCAGATAAGTTCTTGATTCGTCTCCACCTCACATTTTATTAGGTTTGTAAAACAACGTCAAGAATGATCATGATGGTGTGGAAACTATCAAATTATCTTAACCCAACACATACAATGGAAGGGAATACTGTCACATGCAACAAACTATTCTTACTGTTTCTTTCAGATCTGAGTAATGTTTCAGTGCAACCTTCCATCAAATCTTTTCCAATGAAGAATCACACCCAAAGTGTTAAAAATATTTCCATTTCAGATATTGTTATTTTGTGTGTGTGTGTGTGTGTGGGGGGGGGGGGTTAAATCTCAGCTGTATTATAACAAAAATTCTGAGTAGAAAATCAAATCGGCTCATAAAAAAAAATTCAACCTCATGTCTGCGTGAACCCTTTAAAAGGATTTTTTTTTTCCTGTAGTGCTACCAATTTTTATTTTTCAATCCAATCCAATTCCTATTTTAAAAATATCAACACACAC
Organism: Amblyraja radiata; assembly: GCF_010909765.2. NCBI lineage: Eukaryota > Metazoa > Chordata > Chondrichthyes > Rajiformes > Rajidae > Amblyraja > Amblyraja radiata. The sequence goes on from NC_045968.1 coordinate 20,650,449, forward strand.
TTCCACAACCCTCTCAGTGCAATGCACATTGTGACACCACACTGCATTAAAATAATATTTCCCTTGGTAGTTTGATCAATTATTTGAAATCATCATTGCCTGAAATTATCATTGCGAACTAGAATAAATTAGAGAGACTATGCACATTTTCATCCTGGTTCGCAATGTCCAGGAATGAGCAGACTATTGCCAGTGAAAGGGTTAATCCAGTGCTCAGGAAGATAAAAGTGTTGTTTACCCTCGTCATGTCACTATTCATTTAGTATTTATTGTTAAGCATAGACAGCAGGACATTAAGATTTAAAATACAATATCTGGTAGGGCATTAGGGGAGGTACTCTATCAGCGTTTACTATCTTTCATTTTAATGATGACGGCAGGGCTGATTTATATATTTTTGTTGAAGCATTAGATAATTGGTAATATTATTTATTACCTTAAAATTGGATTCTGTTTTCATTCTTAGAACAATAATAATCTTAGGATAATGGATTTCACTATTAATCTGCCCAACACAGTATACAACGTTCACTGATAGGGAAGAAAGACTTAAAATGTCTTTTCAGTCTGATAATAAACCTGCATTGTTTTATTTGTGGCCAGCATTAAAAATATTTCTGACTCCGGGATGCCAGAATTCTCTACAATTGGGGCCATAAACCTTGCTGCTTCTCGTGACCTTGGGATGAAATGGTCTAAGTGCTTAATAGTCAAAAACCCAGGGGGAATGCAAATTTGGCATTTTTGGAGGAGTGCAGGTGTACACACCATCACTGTGGGGTGGACATGTGCAAGTGTTTCACGTCACTGAGTAGGAGAGAACTGCAGATGCTGGTTTAAATTGAAGGTGGACACAAAATGCTGGAGTAACTGCGGGACCTGCAGCATCTCTGGAGAGAAGGAATGGCCGATGTTTTGGGTCGAGACCTTTCTTAAGTCCCATTCCTTCTCTCCAGAGATGCTGCCTGTCCCGCTGAGTTACTCCAGCATTTTGTGTTTCACTTCACTGTTTTACAAATATAATTACTGGGGATAATCATGTCCCTGCTTGCCTCTCCCCTTCCACACACGATGTCTTTTCATTTTGAAATCTAGCACCGTATTAATTTAAGAATGGATTCTAATGTTTTGGTAATGAGAGTGGAGACACTTCCTGGTGAAATGAAACATATTGCATGGCATGATACACATGACATGGCATGACACAACATAAGGCAGTGACATATCACACACAGGTTCACCCCTCCACAAATGCAGCAGGAAGATCTAATCTGTAGACTGTGGGGCCTTTCTTAAATATTCATTTACTCCTGAGAAAAACCTGAACAAAGCTACTTGCTAAAACCAGTAACTATCCTTTGAAGTCAAGAATTGATCCATTTAAAAATAAATCCTTTATGCACAGATCTTTAAAAAATTATATATATTTTTTAAGGGTAGGGAAAACTTACAATGCATGGAGCAGCATAATATTAAAAACATGCAGTTTCAAAGCCCAAGATTACATTACAATGCACTATTTTAAAATTGAAACATTAAAACTCTCTTTTAAAGTAGAAACTTTCCTTAAGTACTTTAAAATCAGTTTTATAAACATCGTGATGAAAAAACTATATCAGAATTTTTATATTTCACCTTAATGAGGATATATATGTATCCAATTTTTTCTTCAGTGTTAATGTAACTTTGTTTAAAATTCACAATATAGAAACATAGAAATTAGGTGCAGGAGGAGGCCATTCGGCCCTTCGAGCCAGCACCGCCATTCATTGTGATCATGGCTGATCGTCCCGCATCAATAACCCGTGCCTGCCTTCTTCCCATATCCCTTGACTCCACTAGCCCCTAGAGCTCTATCTAACTCTCTCTTAAATCCATCCAGTGATTTGGCCTCCACTGCGGCAAGGAATTCCATAAATTCACAACTCTCTGGGTGAAAACGTTTTTTTTTTCTACTTTCTTATTTCTACTTGGGATGTAATGTTAAAATTGTACCAGGCATTGGTGAGGCCAAATCTGGAGTATGGTGTACAATTTTGGTCGCCTAATTATAGGAAGGATGTCAACAAAATAGAGAGAGTACAGAGGAGATTTACTAGAATGTTGCCTGGGTTTCAGCAACTAAGTTACAGAGAAAGGTTGAATAAGTTAGGTCTTTATTCTTTGGAGCGCAGAAGGTTAAGAGGGGACTTGATAGAGGTCTTTAAAATGATGAGAGGGATAGACAGAGTTGACGTGGATAAGCTTTTCCCACTGAGAGTAGGGAAGATTCAAACAAGAGGACATGACTTGAGAATTAAGGGACAGAAGTTTAGGGGTAACATGAGGGGGAACTTCTTTACTCAGAGAGTGGTAGCTGTGTGAAATGAGCTTCCAGTGGAGGTGGTGGAGGCAGGTTCGTTTTTATCATTTAAAAATAAATTGGATAGTTATATGGACGGGACAGGAATGGAGGGTGGTCTGAGTGCAGGTAGATGGGACTAGGGGAGAATACGCGTTTGGCACGGACTAGAAGGGCCGAAATGGCCTGTTTCCGTGCTGTAATTGTTATATGGTTGTATGGTTACTGCTGTATTAACGTAATAGGCTTGCACAGTGGGATGGTAGATGGCATGATGTGTTATGCCACATGGTGTTGTTGTGTGGGTTAAAGCATGGGGCATGCCAGATTCCAACTTCCAGTTGGTAGATAAAGGAAAAGTATTTAAAAAGTGGCCGAGATCATGCCCAGCTGTGGTGGCAAAGGGAGTGAAGAATTCCAGAGTAATCTACATTAACTCTGTAAAAGGTGGCACAGTGGCGCAGCTTATCGAGCTGCTACCGCACAGTGCCAGTGACCCAAGTTGGATCCTGACTTCGGGTGCTGTCTGTATGGAGTTAATTGAAAACACGTGAATTTACTCCGGAGGTTCTTGTTTTTTTCTCCCATATCTCAAGGACGTGCAGGTTTGTAGGTTAATTGGCCCTAATGTGTAGGGTGTGGTTAGGAAAGTGGGATAACAGATAACTAGTGAGAAAAGGCAGCATTGATCGCCTGTTTGGGCCCGGTGGGCTCAGGGGCCTGTGTCCACGCTGTATCTCTAAACTAAACTGCAATACACGTCCTCACAAACTGACCCTAGAGAAGTATCAGAGCCTTGAGAGAAATTGATTCCCTTTTCCTTGATTTATAGGCCAACTAAAAGAGAGGAAGGGAGGAAATAATTTAAAGAGAAACAACCATGTAAATCAAATTGTTTATGTCATTTTAAGGATCTGTCACTAATAGGTTGGCAGTAAGACTCAGACCATGTGAAATTCCCATAAGGTAAAAATAAAATGTTAGCATGAGATTGAAGCAGAACTAAATATACAATAGCCACAGAAAACCTGATTAAATAGAAGACATTCGCTAAATAAAATAATAGTCATAACAAGGAGGAGCAGGCTAAATGGCTTCTCCCACTGTTCAACAAGCTCTACTTTCCTGCTCAATCCTCTGAATTCCTCGATTCCCATTGCATCCAAAGAACAAATACAGTGGCGTGAAAGTAACTGGCACCATATTCTTCATTCAACTACTAATGTCCATGCCCATGGTATATAGCTGGGAACTTGCTGTGCTGAGTTTGATTGTTCCCGATGTTGGGGAAGTCCAGAACAAGGGGTCACAGTTTAAGGATAAGGGGGAAATATTTTAGGACCGAGATGAGAAAAACATTTTTCACACAGAGAGTGGTGAATCTCTGGAATTCTCTGCCACAGAAGGTAGTTGAGGCCAGTTCATTGGCTATATTTAAGAGGGAGTTAGATGTGGCCCTTGTGGCTAAAGGGATCAGGGGGTATGGAGAGAAGGCAGGTACAGGATACTGAGTTGGATGATCAGCCATGATCATATTGAATGGCGGTGCAGGCTCGAAGGGCTGAATGGCCTATTCCTGCACCTATTTTCTATGTTTCTATAAGGAGTGGATGAGACAATGGGATAACATAGAATTAGTGTGAACAGGCAATCAATGGCTGGCATGGGCTAGATGGGCTGAAGGGCTCGTTTTTATACTGCAGCTCTAAACTAAACTAGATTGAAAATCCCTGCTTGCATCTGTTATTTTATTGTCCATGTTTTGATGTATAGTCTAGGCTATAATAGTGCTCCGAATCATTTGCAACAAACCAGATGTGCCTTTGTAAACGACAGGATGCTTTTTACATGTAGATAGACACAAAAAGCTGGAGTAACTCAGCGGGTCAGAAAGCATCTCTGGTGAAAAGGAACAGGTGACATTTCAGGTTGAGACCCTTCTTCAGAGTGGAAGGGTCATGTACATGTTTACATGTATACATTTGCAGTAGGGAGACTTGTCCCAGATGCATGTGTTGGAGAAATGATGGATTCAATCACACAAGTAGATCAATGGAGGGAGCTTAAAAATGCTTCGGACAAATAAAGATCTCACTTATGGCATTGCCCCCGAGGTGTCTCAAAAAATCCATCCCGGGTTCGCTCGATTATTGAATCTAGTGCAACATCCTCTGACCTTGAGATGGCTTCTTGAAGCAATGCCTTTTCCTGATTCCCTGTGAGTTAGAAGGCACTGGGCTCTTCAACGACCCCATAAATATTTACAGCCTTTTGGAAACCTTGATGTATTTATTTTATGTTCTTTCCACACTTCATGAATGCAAAATGAGGAAAGAGAAGGTTGGCTGTCCAAGGACAGAATGTGTCGGGGATAAATCAGCCATTTCACTCCATCCTGCAGCAGATAAAAAGATGCCAAAGAGGATCGAAGTGTGTGTTTTTTTTAAAGGTTTCCTTACACTCGCTGTCGATCTGTTGACATTGTGTACACTCTGCGTGAAGTTGTCAGGGTACTTTAATAATTTGCAAGCGCAGGTGCTCTGTGGCCTTTGCATAGCAGCTGACATATTGAAATGAGGCAATGGTTCTCATCTGGGCCTTCCTTCACGGCCAGCTCCTTAGATTGGACCAATCCATCAAGCCCATCTTCTACACGCTCGCAAATAACTTAGACAAGTGCTCATTAACATTCATGATTTTATGGACATAAGAATTCTCAGTAGATTGCCAAGTCTAATTACCTGCTGACATTTATTGAAAGCTTTGATTAGTGCATATCGTAATGAATAGAAAGCATGTGGTAGACGACAGGAAAGGAAGCCAAGTTGCATACTGTTGTCTCAGTTAGACATCGCCACGGAATGAATGCAGGAGAATTAAGTCTGCTTTTGTTTCGATACAACGCAGCTGACTAATACTTGAAAGGCAAAAATAAATGGCTCCGAATTGGCAATATGGTCTTAACAATTCACCTGCAGCCATCGCCAGAGGATAAGTAGAATTGTGAGATGAACTAATCTGTGCGAAATAGTTTCATAAATGCAATTAAAACATCAACTCCTTCAGTTAACCAGTCAGATTGAATCTGTCGCTGATAGCTCCCACTCGAACAAACCAGAATACTTTCTGAACTCCTTAAGCTACACTCTAAGTGGTATTTTAAAGCCCATATAAACCAACTAGGATTTATTCAAATAATCACTTTTTTATTAATTTATGAAAAGTGAAAGAAAAATACTGTGCCTCAATGTCTCAAAAGTTTTAAAATAAATCTTGCTGTCAGATAACACCACCTTTGCTGTGATTATGTTAATGCTTCTAAATAGCAGGGGAAGACAAACATAGTAACATAGAAACATAGAAACATAGAAATTAGGTGCAGGAGTAGGCCATTCGGCCCTTCGAGCCTGCACCGCCATTCAATATGATCATGGCTGATCATCCAACTCAGTATCCCGTATCTGCCTTCTCTCCATACCCTCTGATCCCCTTAGCCACAAGGGCCACATCTAACTCCCTCTTAAATATAGCCAATGAACTGGCCTCGACTACCCTCTGTGGCAGAGAATTCCAGAGATTCACCAGAACTTTAAGTAAAATTTACCCATATTTGCGTTTTTCTGTTTGACAAGTGAAGTTTACATGATGGCCTGACAATTGCCCAAATGGTTCGTCTTAGTGCAAATTCAATGATAATGCACTCACATCTGTCCAGTATAATATTTCCTCTGGCATTACCTTGAGGAGGACAATCTAATCCGTCTTCCTGGCATTCTGAGGTGACTATCCTTTAAAAGGTTTCTTCCTTTACAGCGTAGGCAAGGGGAATGATCTCTTGTTGTTCAAAGTTCCCATACAGGTTAGTGGAGAGACACAAATTGATGCATTTTCTGGTGTTTTGAAGAAGATTTGCACAGTAGATATTTTTGTTTTCCTGCTTATATTTGAACCTAATTTTGGCCATGTTAAATTAGAAATATATGGCCAGGGAACTCATTCTTTTTCCATTCTTAAAGCAAGTATTTCTCAAAAAGTATCCGTATGGAAATATTAATGAAAACAAAATCACTTTAAAAGCATTCTGCCTTTCTACCAGAATCTTATACCATCGCATTAAATAGAGTTATTCAAAATCTCTATATTGCACTGTAGCTGATAACTTGGAGGCAGTGTATATGAGAATGTCATCTAATTGTACAGTGATAAACAAGAGGTGTAAGTAAAACATGAATTTGACTGGGGTTTTGACATATAAACTATTGCTTATTAGTGATTTTATGCCCACTATGTCCATTTCTTTAGTTGCCTGAAACTGTGCCCTCAAGAAAGCTCTTTTTTTTTTTTAGACAATTTGAATTGACTGCCGTCCAATATGTAATCAATTTTTACAGACTGAGACAGAAGAAAATAACTGCAACAGGCAATGTGGAATGACACGGCTCCAGATGGATCAATCCCATTCCCTTTGTCCACCAGGGTTCAATTGAAACAAAAAAAAAACACTTAAATGCTGGAGTAACTCAGCGGTGTTACTCCAGCACTGTTTATTTGTGTAAACCAGCATCTATAGTTCCTTGTGTCTTCAATTGAAACACGCTAACCTCAAAACTAAAATTAACCGAGGTTGACCCCCACCCCATCATTACAGTGCATTAAAACAAAGTCTCATCTACCCGTTCAGTGGATTATAAATAATATTTGAAGTTCGAGGGGGGGTGAAGTTATTTGCAATTTTTGCACAACTATCATTACTAAAACAGATTACCATGCATTTTATCTGTTTTCTGAGTTATTATTGGCCACAGAATGACAGAGGGTAAGTAAATACAATAGCCAAACTTTGTTTTTTGTTGGTTGTGCAGCACTTTGGAGCAACCTGTGAATGAGAAACATTTTGATCAGGGCAGATTTTTTTTCCCCACTCCATCTCTTTGCAAAGTGCACAGTTTTCACTCTTGATTTAAAAGGACGATAACTAACCATAATCAAGATACATGTTCATTGAAAATCTGCTGCCAATTAGCACAAGACAAAGTTACAGCTTACAGATAAATCCAAATAGTTGTAACAGAGGTCAATGGTTGGATGATGTATATTGCAAATTGGAACAGATACAGTATATGAAGTACCAGGCATGACACTTCTACCTAAATCATCCCACAATTATTATATCATTAGATCTGCCCTATGTCGAATACTCATAGTACAAAATACCACAGCATGCCATTCATTCCAAAGCATTAACAATATTCAAGTTAGTGGTGAAAGGTAATTAATGTGAACGTTAACTTCATTTCTCTTTCCACACATGCTGCCCGACCTGCTGAATTTTTCAAGCATTTTTAAAAATTTTAGATTTCAACTAAATCTGTACTATTTTGCTTCCAATTTATAAAAGGTTGTTTATATAAAATGATACAAAATTAGATACCACCAGTAACATAACAAATCCCTTACAATGCAGGTTAATATTATTCCACTAACATTCCCCCAAAATTACCTACTTGAATCCAAAAATTGGTTCTTGAAACGGTAAATGTGTGGTGATCAAAGTTCCAGAAACAAAAATATGTATCTGTTGTTGTATTTATCATTACCATGTATACTGTCTACTCGGTGAGCTTCTCAAGAACAAGGAATGTCATTACATCTAAGTCTAAATGCCAACAAACTAATCCGAATCAGAAACTTAAACCTTTCTGAAAATTCTGTGGTTCTTCCATAGTCAGAGATACAGCACAGAAACAGGCCATTCAGCCTACTGAGTCTGGACAAACCAAAAGCACCCCTCTTTATGCTTTTCTTACCTTAGCCCATTTATTCTTCCCCAAATTACATAGTGAAAGCAGACAAAATTAAGAGAACCTTTTATAAAGTGATTTGTTTCAGAATTTTACTTGCCACAGTGCAAATATTATTACAAATCTGAAAAGAATAATGTTATATGATATAAAATTTGGATAGTACCAACAAAACCAACTCCAACAAACACCTTTGTTGCTGGGCAGTTCCTACCTTTGATCTGCAGCTGGGTGGGCGGTGGAGCAGTTGCTGTGTCTTAACCCTGCATGGATGGCTATTTTACTACGTCCTTGCATCCAAGTTAAAACTATGTCCCCATTAGCAACTCATCGCTATTTAATTTGTTACCCTTTCCTTTTCCTGGTGATGGACATTGCTCAAGCAATTTTATGACAACCCCTCAACTCCACATAGCCTAGATGTTTAATAACTTGTATTGGTACAGCATTCAGGCACTACCTATTGCATACCAAGAATGCTTTCAACTGAAATATTTAATGTTCTAAGTTGAGTATCAATGCATTTTAAATATTAAATATCATTGGGGCCTGAAGTAAGGTTAGTGAAGACTAATAGGTAGGAATGCAATAGCAGAAGATCTCCACCATTGGATTTAGAAGCAGGCTGTAATTTCAAATGCAGAAATGATTTTAATGATACACCGTAGCCTCATGCCTTGGGGCTATAGTTACAAATGCAGCAATGTTCTATTTGCGTTTCAAAGCAGAAGTAGATGGGAATTTAAAGACTGAATGTGCCAATATCTAAGAAAAATCATCTTGCACTCCCAACTTGCCAACTTTCACAAACAATGTATATTCGCTTCAGGATTATGTGACACCAGTGGTGCAGCCTCATCTCTTGTTAATTCCCTGCTTAAATTCATTCATTCTGCATGCAATCTGGCGCGTCTTCAGAACATTGAATGTGATTATGCTGTCTCACGGACAACAAAATAAAATTCTCATGTTGCACTACTTTATATTCACTGCTGTTTTCTCCTTCCTCCAGGCAAACCTGTAATGATAATAACCGAGTACATGGAAAATGGATCGCTCGACTCATTTCTGAGGGTAGGGTCTGCTCTATAATTAATACTATGACACTTGTTATTATTGAAATGATAATGATTCACCCAAAGGAGAAGCTAGACTTTGCCTAAGTAATTAAAACAAATGAAGGTGAATTGTTACAACCAGACCCGTTTCCTGTTTAATTTACAAATCAAGGAGGATGTTTGAATAATGCATGCACTTTGCTTTCATTCTTTTCCTGAATGCTCTATGCTCCATTATGAGGATAGACACAAAATGCTGGTGTAACTCAACGGTTCAGGCAGCATCCCTGGAGAAAAAGAATAGGTGGTGTTTCGGGTCAGAACACTTCAGACTGAAAGTAGGGGTGGGGGGGCGGGGGGTGTGTTGGGGGAAGGATGCAAAAAAATATATATAATAATAGGTAATAACTCCATTACTTTCTTGGACTTATCCAACCCAGTTAAAACACAAGTGAATCCAATATTGGCTAATACCAATATTGCAGTTGGTGTGGGATGAGATTTGCGATGAGGTAGAGCGTGATAAAATGAGGGGTAGTATTGGTCACATCCTCGCCTCCTGCCAGCTGTGAAAGGACAGGTCTACATGATTTCAAGTGTAGCATTAAACTCCAGTGATTTGGTATCCAATTGACCAAAAATCCTGACAGTTTGAGTATTATATTATCACATGTACCAAGGCATAGTGAAAAGCTTTTGTTGTGTGCTAAACAGTCAGTGGAAAGACAATACTTGATTACAATCGCGGCATCCACAGTGTACAGATGCATGACAAACGGAACGTGAATAACTTTTAGTGCGAGATAAGTCCAGTAAAGTCCGATCAAAGATAGTCTGAGGGTCTCCCATGAAGTGGATGGTAGTTACGGACAACTCTCCAGTCGGTTGTAAGATGGTTCAGTTGACTGATAACAGCTGGGAAGAAACTGTCCCTGAAGTATCTGTTCCCTGTTCAGTATCTAGCTCACTCATTAACATAGAAACATAGAAAATAGGTGCAGGAGGTGGCCATTCGGCCCTTCAAGCCAGCACCGTCATTCAATATGATCATGGCTAATTATCCAGAATCGGTACCCTGCTCCTGCTTTCTCGCTATATCCCTTGATTCTGTTAGCACTAAGAGCTATATCCAATTCTCTCTTGAATACATCAAGTGAATTGGCCCCCACTGCCTTCTGTGGCAGAGAACTCCACAGATTCACAACTCTCTGGCTGAAAAGGTTTTCCCTCATCTCAGTCCTAAATGGCCTACCCCTTATTCTTAAATTGTGGCCCCCTGGTTCTGGACTCCCAATGGGGAACATTTTTCCTGCATCTAACCTGTCCAATCCCTTAAGGATGTTATATGTTTTTTATAAGATCCCCTCTCGACCTTCTAAATTCCAGTGAATACAAGCCCAGTCGATCCATTCTTAACCTGGAGTGTAAGGCAGGGGTCCAGAGTATAATCCAGGTATGGGACCAAACCCTTGGTCAGGGTCAAGAATGCAACCAGGTGCGTGGCCACAATGGGGAACCGGAGTGTTTCAGCTTGTTCCGTTTCCTGCTCCCTTTAAATGCACCAGACATCCGTTACCACTCCCATTAAACTCATTGGGTTCACTGAAGTTATTGTGCCATTATGGAACATGTAAAAAAGTGAAATGAAAGTGGGCTGTAAAATCACTAGGAATAACGTTAAATAATGTAGAAAATCCACCAGACCAGCAAAAGCCCACGGTTGGCAGATTATCAGCGTTTTACTGTGGTTGGGATTATTTGTCACAGTTGGTAGGCTGCTGTTCTGACTGGAGTTGCAGATGTGGCCATATGAAGATTGGTACGTTCTCCTGGCTGAACAGACACATAGGGGATGAGCTGGACTAATTTTACATGTAAAGGACAGCATGCAATTTAAATAATAAAACTTGGTTCTAATATTAATCTTAAATTACTCAAGATAATGCGCTTTTGAAATTTAATCAGTATAATTCAGTTCTATTTCATATGCAGGACTTAACATAACCAGCTGAGTAATGATTATAGATTTTGTAATTTATTCATGAATGAAAATTGATCAATGGTTCTTCAGTAATTCAATATTATCACTTGAAAGTAATGTATGTATTTTCATGCTGCTAGACCCATATTGCTGCTGCATTTGTCTTTTCCACACACTTGACCTCCCACTTCGCTGGTAACATCTAAAACCAAGATAAATAATGATATTGCCGTGAGGCAGGTTTCTGTTAATCAAACCACTACAGTTTGAAATAGACTCAGTTAGTGCATTTGGGGAGACGGGCTGGGATTCAAGGGCAAAATACATAATTGCGCCTGAACCAAATATCTTAATTGCTAAGTTAGGTACCTTGCCCCCACCAAGTGTCAATCACTGGCCTGTGGAGGCCAAGTCAGCGGATATTTTTAAGGATGAGATAGACAAATTCTTGATTAGAACGGCCGTCAAGGGTTATGGGGAGATGGCAGGAAATGGGATTAGGAGGCCCGGATCAGCCATGATTGAATGGCGGAGTAGTCTCGATGGGCAAAATGGCCTAATCTACTTCTATAACTTGTGAACATCAGTTGTGTGTGAGATAGAAATTCCCAATAGTCCACCATATTTGATAATTTCACACATTTAAGATTAATGGAAATGTGGTTTTTAAAAATTGGTTCAAGTCGACACCTTTTTTGTCTGTCAGCAAAATATGGAACTAAATCAATAACGTAATTATTTTGAAAATTATTTTAAAGCTGATTTTCTGATAAGATAGCAGCCTCACTCAATCTATATCGAATGCATTGGGAAGCACGAGTTGCCAAGCACAAGTTATAACTGCCTATGCTACTTGTCCAGTTAGAAGTTGTTGACCTACAGCTTGTGCATTCTAAAGCCAATCATGAATAATAACTAATTTAATAGGTTACCATATTGTACACCATTTAGCTGAAATGGAAAAATCCATTTTATTTTCACTCCTTAGTGCAGACAGCTTTGATCTTTTATGGTTGGGGCATTTAGTGCCTTAGGGACATTTTTAATGAGAAGAAAATTAGTTCAGAAAACTATTAATGCTATGGATATCAGGCAATTGTTTACAAGTTGGACACCTGAGTGTGGTGTCTTTGAGTAAAGGAGGTGCCAAGGAGCACCTGCCAGTCACATGAAATGGGGAGACCCATGGAACGTATCACCCAACGTTAAATCAGAAAGGCATGCTGTGGGGTTGGGGGAGGAAGGAACTTTATGGATACAATTGTGTGATCTTGATCAGGTGCCCACTGCCTTGCCTGGCAAGGATGAAATACAGAGACCGAGTATGCACCAACGATCTATAAGAGTGGTTGTGGTGACCAAGGCACTTACAGAAAATTACAACATGGCAACTATTTTATGGCATCTACAGTGGCAGAATATGTCACCTGGACTTATTCTTAACCAACTGAATACCCAAGCTGCATCTCATTTCCCTTCTTCAGTTTCATTTCCCCCAAGTGGTTACCCCTTCAAACTAAAACAATTCAGAGTTTAAATATTCTACAATAAATGAGAGTTTTGTCCCCAACTGATTTTGAAGTGTATTGTTGAAGAAGCCTTTATATCCTATGAGTATAGCTGTATGGATTTGATGGACATTTCTAATCAATTCACCTCCAGAGGCCTGCTACAAATGATGTATTAAGTAATTCTCTCAAGTTGCAATTGAAACAAACTTAGAGCCAAGCTGAGAGAACCACTGTGGGTTACAAGACTAGCCATTTATTATACACACCCAAAGTATATTGGACTCTATTCAGTGTTGTATTTAGCTCCATTCCTTTCTAGTAGCTTGGCATCCAATTTATAGAATGGCACATTTAATTTAATGTTTTATGCTTGTATGCAGAAGCATGATGGACAATACACAGTCATTCAGCTGGTTGGAATGCTCAGAGGAATTGCCTCCGGGATGAAATATCTTTCAGATATGAACTATATACACCGAGACCTGGCAGCCAGAAACATACTAGTGAACAGCAACTTTGTCTGCAAGGTGTCCGATTTTGGTTTGTCACGAGTGCTGGAGGACGACCCAGAAGCTGCCTATACAACCAGGGTGAGTGAATAGATCAAGCAACACTTGATCTCTGGCAACAATCTCTGCACTCCAAATGTCACATATTCAACCCATTACTAGAATCCCTCTGCTAACATCCTCACATCATTTCAAGTCATCTGCTGCTAAAGCACTTCTCATCTGCTGCAGGAGTACTTGCCCTTTAACTCTGTCCTCCTCATTCTAAAATCTTCTTACCTTGCATCAACTCAAAGAAATCGAAAGCTTTGCTGCCTCTGTTCCAACTTGCATCTCCTTTCATTGAGACCAACAAAATCAAAATAAAATCCCAGTCTAATGACGTTCCATTGTTGAAGAGATCCAGAAGGTGTCCTCAGAGTGAAGGCAGAAAGAAACTAGGCTAGGGTGGGTTTAAGGATGGGTTGCAACTAAACAACCCAGCGTTATCTTTGCATTCCAGGATTAACTTGAAACAAATAGTTTTGTTAAAAGAGGTGTTCCCAGATTCATTGGCAGTGAATGGCCCAAAAAAAGTTTTAATTTTTTTATTTTTTTAATAATCCGTCTACATCCACTCAAAGATCTGATATTATCAAATCTCAACAGATGGCCAAAAGGCAGGAATACACCTTTGGTATTTCTGCTTTATATAAATCAGTGCTCTACATCTGTAACTTTCTTTGCTTTCGTCAGGGAGGAAAGATCCCCATCCGATGGACAGCTCCAGAGGCCATTGCCTATCGCAAGTTCACTTCAGCCAGTGATGTGTGGAGTTATGGGATTGTCATGTGGGAAGTTATGTCATACGGAGAGCGGCCGTATTGGGAAATGTCCAATCAGGATGTAAGTAGCAAAATCACATGTTTTTGTATGGTACTATTTAAATGCACGATGACCTAGATTGTTTACTTAACATTATGACATTCTGGATAACACTTAACTAGAGTCTCCATTGTACAATTCTGCCCTGCCAATTTGCTGCTTAATAGTATAGATCGTTCTCTAGTCCATCACCATTTAAGGTGACCTTAAATTCCATGCAGCTGGATTGCAAATTTTCATTGATTTAGCTAATCCCATTCACTGACAGAGTGAATGTAATATGTTAAGTCCGTTATCTGCGCAGGTACGGTGAGAATCTTGCTTGTAGCACATAAACAATACAAGTCATACACAACTTACCCACAAATTCTACAACAGTTAAAAGAAAAAAGAAGGTCGAGATAAAACAAGATATATTAGTGCAAACAAAAAATTAAAAAAAATTAGAAAACAAGTCTCGGGTATGCAAAAGTTGACCCAAAGTGTTGCATTGTTGAGGTAGGATTAGGATTGTGCAGGTTGATTCAAGAACCTGATATTTGTAGGAAAGCAGCTGTTCCCAAACCCAGTGTGGGTCCTCATGCTTCTGTATCTCCTGCTGGATGCTTTCAAGAGAGCGCTAGACAGAGCTCTTAAAGATAGCGGAGTCAAGGAATATGGGGAGAAGGCAGGAACGGGGTACTGACTGTGGATGATCAGACATGATCACATTGAACGGCTGTGCTGGCTTGAGGGGGCGAATGGCCTACTCCTGCACCTAGAGTCTGTTGATAGTGGCAATGAGAAGAGGGTGAGGATCCTCGATAGTCTTCCTGGGAGCATTTTATGTAGATGCCTTTGATGGAGGTGAGGGCCCATGTTCGCATAATAGACCAGGTTGAGCGAAAACTCTTGGCAGCCTCTATCTCTGCAGCACCTATCCCTACTAGATGCAGCTCATTGGATGGAATATAATGCAGCCCACTAGATGGAATATAAAACCACAGCAGAGTTCACTATAGTGTGTAGCTAACATGTTACAAAGGACAGATGAAGAATATGCCATTTAAACTCATCTTGGGGATGGCAAAAAAGACAAGCTTCCAAAGGGAAATGTCTTGCCAAATTCCTAATACAAATTTTTCACCATTCAATAGTTGTGTGAAGCAATGCAATATGCAGCAAAGGATTACATTGAAAGTAGGTGATAACTATACTGAAATTGATACATTGAGATTAACAATCGTGTTTAGTCAAAATGCAACTTAGATTACAAATTATTAAGAAATTAAATGAGACTTTTTTCCACACAAAGGGTGGTGGGTGTAAGGAACGAGCTGCCAGGGGAGGTAGTTGAGGCAGGAACTATTGCAATGTTTAAGAAACATTTGGACAGGTACATGGATGGGACAGGTTGGAGGGATATGGACCAAATGCAGGCAGGTGGGACTAGTGTAGCTGGAACATGTTGGCCGGTGTGGGCAAGTTGGGCAGAGGTGCCTGTTTCCACACTATCACTCCATGACTATTATAAACCTTCCCAAAGGAATGAGAGCCCAGACTGATTTCTGGAGAACCAGCATCTGCAGATCCTTGCATCTCCAGTTCAATGTATACCTTGAATGGTCATCTTGGCCCTGCAGTGATGCCAGTGAGTCCTCAGAGATGTAGAGTGCTAAAGCCAGCAGATCTCTTCTTTCAGGACCATCTCAATTTCTAAATATTTGATCGTCTCATAACTTCCACTATTGGCAGCAAAAGCTTTTCACAGTAGGTAGGAACTGCAGATGCTAGCTTACACTGAAGATAGACACAAAATGCTGGAATAATTCTTCCGAAGAAGGGTCTCAACCTGAAATATCACCCATTCCTTCTCTCCATTTCTCCAGAGATGCTGCCAGTCCCATTAAGTTACTCCAGCATTTTGTGTCTAGCTTTTCACTGTACATCAGTACACGTGACAATAAACCATAAACTAAACTAAAAGGTTATTTCCCCCAAAGTATTTTCTAAAGATTGAATCAATCTTTCCTAAAAACTAGGTTTCTAAATTCATGCAAATAATTGGTTCTTATTGTTGGAAAAATTATTGGGGCATTTCATTCAAAATCTCAGAGGCCATTGAATACCAGCTTTATAGCAACATAGAAACAGAGAAATTAGGTGCAAGAGTAGGCCATTCAGCCCTTCGAGCCTGCACCACCATTCATAGAAACATAGAAAATAGGTGCAGGAGTAGGCCATTCGGCCCTTCGAGCCTGCACCGCCATTCGATATGATCATGGCTGATCATCCAACTCAGTATCCCATCCCTGCCTTCTCTCCATACCCCCTGATCCCTTTAGCCACAAGGGCCATATCTAACTCCATCTTAAATATAGCCAATGAACTGGCCTCAACTACCTTCTGTGGCAGAGAATTCCACAGATTCACCACTCTCTGTGTAAAAAATGATTTTCTCATATCGGTCCTAAAAGACTTCCCTCTTATCCTTAAACTGTGACCCCTAGTTCTGGATTCACTATGATCATGGCTGATCATCCAACTCAGTATCCCGTACCTGCCTTCTCTCCATACCCCCTGATCCCCTTAGCCACAAGGGCCACTTCTAACTCCCTCTTAAATATAGCCAATGAACTAGCCTCAACTACGTTCTGTGGCAGAGAATTCCACAGATTCACCACTCTCTGTGTGAAAAATGTTTTTCTCATCTCGGTCCTAAAAGACTTCCCCCTTATCCTTAAACTGTGACCCCTTGTTCTGGACTGCCCCAACATCGGGAACAATCTTCCTGCATCTAGCCTGTCCAACCCCTTAAGAATTTTGTAAGTTTCTATAAGATCCCCCCTCAATCTTCTAAATTCTAGCGAGTACAAGCCGAGTCTATCCAGTCTTTCTACATATTAAAGACTTGACATCCCAGGAATCAGTCTGGTGAACCTTTTCTGTACTCCCTCTATGTCAAGAATGTCTTTCCTCAGATTTAGAATCATTTTAATTCTCACTTCATGTATTGTGATCCAAGTGCAACTGATGAATTACAGAACTGAAGCATTTTCAGAACAGAAATATTTTCTTATTAAATTATTAATTTAAAATCTTTATACAATAGTTTGTTATATTGTGCACCATATTAGACTTGAGAGATGCATTGCAGAAACACGTTGACCAGCAATCACCCTGTACACAAACACTATCCTACACACCAGGGACAATTTTACAACTTACTGAAGCCAATTAACTTACAAACCTATATGGGTTTGGAATGTGGGAAGAAACCGGAGCACCTGGCGAAAACCCACGCGGTCACAAGGAGAACGTACAAACTCCGCACAGACAGCACCATAGTCAGGATCGAACCCGGGTCTCTGGCGCTGTAAGGCAATAACTCTACAGCTACGCTGCACTACTGAATATTGATTCAAATATCTTCCATTTAATTTATTATCCACAAATGTTTGAAAACTGATTTAGTTCCTTGGGCTTGCAAGGACCAGTAACTGTACAAAGTGAACTTCAGGGTAAACCTCTTGCATTCGCCGCAGGTGATTAAAGCAATTGATGAAGGATACCGCTTGCCGGCACCCATGGATTGTCCTGCTGTGCTTCACCAGTTGATGTTAGATTGCTGGCAGAAAGCACGCGGAGATAGACCAAAGTTTGGCCAGATTGTGAACATTCTCGACAAGCTGATACGAAATCCCAGTTGTCTCAGAACGTTAGCCAATGATGCAGCTTGGTAAGATTTATCACACTTAACATTGAAATAGAAGTTTCATTTTCAAACGGTAAAAGGACAAGCAATGATGATTAAAAATAAACAAGTAATGAGGTGCAAGGAATGAAGTTTCAAATGTTCTTCTTTTTTTTTTTTTGTGCATGCACAGGTCAGGCAGCATTTTGCAGGATCCATGCACTCCGGACACTTCCAATATCACAACAGTAGATGAATGGCTGGATGGTATCAAAATGGGACAATACAAAGATAATTTCTCATCAGCTGGTTATGGCACACTGGACACTGTTGTGTATATAAACAGCAGGTACTGTAAGCGGTAATGCTGAGGGAATGGATTCCCTTTTCCAGGATCCTGAATCTTTCATTTAAATTTTATTAAAAACATAACTGCCTTTTAAAATTGACTACTTTGTCACCCACATGAATATTTTTATAACTCATTCTCAGTGATGCAGTCAGCCAGCAAATTAACACCCTCTTCCTAAAGTAGACACCACAGTCTGAAGAAGGGTTTCGGCCCGAAACGTCGCCAATTTCCTTCGCTCCATAGATGCTGCTGCACCCGCTGAGTTTCCCCAGCAATTTTGTGTACCTTCGATATTCCAGCATCTGCAGTTCCCTTTTGAACACCACAGTTAATATCTCTGTATTAGTTTAAATCGTAAAATTGGCAAAACACAAGTACAGATGGCCCATCATGTTTCTACCTACTCTAGGTGGAACAGTCCCATTCCTCTCACCAAAATTCTGCCAATTACAGTATTCTCTCTCAAGTGCCTATGCAGTTTCCTTCTGAAGCCTTCTGACTCAGTTTATACCAGTTTACAGGCAACAACAAAACAAACTTTATATCCCAACTCCCAAATAAAAGGAAAGGTTTTTTTTGGTTGCATCCTCCCTTTACAGCTCTTGCCCAGTATATCCATTCCCTATCTTTTATTCCTGGAAACATTTGATAATAGGAGCATCTCTTTTCAAAACAGTCATCTTGAACACCTCCGTCAAGTCTCCACACTATCTTCTTTGCACTAAGTAGAACAACCCAGCTTCTCCAATCTAACATTTTAGCTCTAATGAATCCAGCTTGGTGCACCCAATTCTCCAAAAAATGCAAGCTTGGCCAAGACACACCTTGCACCCTCTTTTCATCACCAACCCTACACATTGCAGTTTTGTTTCTCACCTTCAGAAGTCTCCTCAAAGCCAGGTCTCTTTGTCCATGGGTTTTCAATTTAGGTTTGGCTATTGAGACGATCTACTAAAAAAAATGCATTTTAACATTGTTAGTAGTGAAAGATGCATCATTAAAAAAAAAACTTTTATTACTGATCTTTGTTTTTCACTATTAAAATATTGTTTATATTCTAAATTCACAGCTAATTGTAAAAATTAGTGTCTCTCTGATAGAAATAAAGCATCTATGGAATAAACATGTAAAATGTGTAATCTGACTGGTTGTTTTAATTTGTTGCTCTGATCGACCTTTCTCCTTCCAATTTCTAGTGACCTCTGCAGAATCGGAGTGACGTTAGCTGGGCATCAGAAGCGGATCCTCTGGAGCATTCAGAACCTTTTCACCATGGCCAACCAGATACATGGAACACACATTCACGTATAACAAATTCACTGCAGCAAAACAGCGTGGTTGGACTGTGAGGTGAGAGAGAGAGAGGAGAAAAAAAACAAAGAAAGCTACTGAATGCCCTGCTTCCTTCCTCCGAATAACAGCTTCTTTAATCACTAGTGAGGAGAGAACAGCCTTTCTTCAAAAACACACACCCGGCATTCATTCAGCATGCAATCGGCAATCCTTGCGGCAAAGTAATTATCGGCACATCTCATTCAAGCTTTGCAAATAAGATAAGACCGTGTGGAAAAGTCAGTTTGATTCATTACAGAGAAAAATGGTAGCTTCTTAAACATAGATTTGCTTTGCTCTACAGATGATGCTTTACAATAGCCATCATGTCCTTTGTTTTCAAAAAAAATCTGAATCACTGTGGTTACTGTTAAAAAAAAAAGCATTACTGGTTTGAGGGCAATTACTAGCCCAGGAGCTGCTAATCTAACAAGTCTTTCCTTGACTATGTCTTTTCTATGCCACACACAGAATTGGGAGTAAGATGTAGTTCCTGCCTTGAACAAAGCTTAAAAGAATCCCCATGGGCCAACTAAATGAACCGAAGATGGAATCAGATGCCCATGCTGAAGTAGATCAAAATTTGGACTTATTCAGGGCTTTGTTTTCTAAATTAAGATGATGTCTTAATTTTGTCATATTGAAGATAAGTACGAGTGAATGGAGTAGGAAACAATAAGGTCGAATTAACCGAGAATTATCGCTGTGCTAATTCCAAGCACAGATTTTAAAAAGGCATATTTATGTTTGGTTGAACATGCCCAAATCTCATGAATTAAACAGCTTTCATTAACTGAGCCAGGTGGAAGGCGAGTGCATTGTTAACCACTAGTTACTAAAGAGGAACACCCATCTTACATGATGAACACACAATGAAACCAATTTGGAATTTAAATCAAGATCCAAACTTAAATTATAAAATAGAGTTTGGATTCCAGATTCATGAAATGGAGGTCCTTCTCACTAATCTGAGCTGAATAGACTGGAACACAAAGTGGCCGAGGAGGGGGAGCCATGAAATTTTGCAAGCACGAGTCAGAATCTGTTGATGTACAGATGTTGAAGAAACTAAAAGAATAGTTTAGTAACTTTGGATTTGAACTTTGATTTTATGTCACAAAAAAGTGATTTCTCCAGAAAGAAATCAACTTATTTTGCTGTCAATTGCAGCACCAGCAATGCCATTTGATTGGAACACGAGACTTCAAATGGTTTATTTTAGTTTAGTTTAGAGATACAGCATGGAAACAGGCTTTTCGGCCTACAGAGTCTGCGCCAACCAGCGATTCCCACGCATTAACACTATCCTACACACACTACAGACAATTTACAATTTTACCAAAGCAATTAAAGCTGCAAACCTGTACATCTTTGAAATGTGGGAGGAAACCAGAGCTCCTGGGGAAAACTCACACAGGTCATGGGAAGAATGTACAAATTCCGTACAGACAAGCACCTGTAGTCAGGATCGATCACGGGTCTCTGGCGCTGTAAGGCAACAACTCTACTGCTGCGCCACCGTGCCGCCTCTTTGTCTTTGAAGCTATGATTATGTACTGTGTACGGAAACATCTTGGTCTCCCTATCTTAGTCCTACTGAACAAATTCATTAATTTCCCATCCTTTGTCCTTTGTCCTTTTCAGTTGCCCATGTTGAGATTCTAGTTTACCACCTTCTGTAACTGCTTAAAACCTTCTGATGAAGGAGCTCTCAAAATACTGTCAGACAAGGAATTCCAGGATTTAGACCCAGCCAAAAGAGGAATGGCAACATTAGTTCCAAGTCAGGATGGCACACAACTTGAAAGGGGAACCTGCAGATGGTGATGCTCCAATGCATGAGAGGCATTCAGGTCGAGACTCTTTTTCTAAGATGGTGCACACTGCAGCCATATGGTGTAGGCTCACACTGCATTCCGCTCATTTAGACTGTCCCCAGGTTTAGCTGCATTTTCTTTCCTGTTACCGCATTCAGAGTTAGTGTTAAACAAGTACATACAGAGGGGAGGCGAGGGTCACAGAGTTTGGTAGCACTCAGCTCTACATTCCTTGTAACATACATCGAGGCACCTGATTAATTGAAAAGGGAATATCAGTGATAATGAACACCAAAAGATAGAATTTGTTCATTTTAGCCACAATGTCATTTTGAAAACAAAGCTATAGCCATGTATTTTTAACTATCATTAGCTCTCATTCTACTAAATACTGTATCAAGATAGAGGCCGAGCAGCAAATAACTTTCTTTCTCTTGGTCTCAATGCTGCATAGTCTTGCCTTTACATGTATTTATACAGATTGAGATCTCTCTTCTCCATACGTTTTCCTCCCTTGCCCTATACAAGGCTTCTTTTGATGCCCACTACATTAAGAAAAAGGCAGCTTAGGAAAGAGATAAGGAATCATTGGAAAGATATAAGAACTCAAGAAGCCGAGAAATGCAGAACGTGAAGAAACAAGGAACTGTAGATGTTTAAGAAGGAACTGCAGATGCTGGAAAATCGAAGGTAGACAAAAATGCTGAAGGAACTCAGCGGGTGAGGCAGCTTCTATTGAGCGAAGGAAATAGGCAACGTTTCGGGTCCTGAGGAAGGGTTTCGACCCGAAACGTTGCCCATTTCCTTCGCTCCAAGGAACTGTAGATGCTGGCTAACAAAAAAGTGCTGGAGTAACTCAGCGGGTCAAGCAGCATCCTTGGAGAACATGGATAGGTGACGTTTCATGTCAGGACTCTTCTTCAGACTGAAATATGGATGGGTGATATTTCAGATAGAGTGTGTTCTTCAGGCTGAAGCAGGTGCAGTTTCTCTTTCCAAAAGAGCTGCCCAATTTTCTGAGTTGTCAAGCATTTTTTGTTTTTGTTTTTAGTCCATATCAATGAATGATTACTATATTATTTGTGTTCATATTTATTTATCTAGAATAATTATGATGGTTAATGGTCAGAAAGGGCAAATATCTTTGTACATACCTTTTTCAAAAAATTGCAAGTCTGCGTGTTAACAAAGGAGACATGAATTAACACCTAAAGCAATCAGGAAAACTTTCCCCAGATAAACATTATTACATTAGGTGGTATTGGTTGCCTCAATGGTACATAACTTCCAAAGGACATAATGAAATGGCATCAAGAATCTCTGTCTATTCTTAAGTATAGTTGATAATATAATGTTTAAGAATGTTTAAGACAGTCTGAAGAAGGGTCTCGACCTGAAAGGTTGCCTATTTCCTTCGCTCCATAGATACTGCCTCTGGAGTTTCTTCAGCATTCTTGTCTACTGTTGATAATATAATGCTCATTTCTGGTTGTTCTTATTCCATGCAATGTTTAAGGAAAGGAGTTTAAACTGTGGGGCTAGATCCTCTTTTCCACCATATTTTATAGTGTAAATATTTGTGGACAGCCAATGGGTAGGAAAGGGACAATGAGGAGCAAATCAGGAATTTTGGAAAAAAAACATTTTCACCTTAAAAGACATTCAGAGAATTATTGAGTACAACAAGTTGGTCATTATTTTGTACTAAGCACCAATTAGAATTGTGGCGGCCATTTTAAATTACAGTCCGAGATGACACTGTCCCTCAAATTTAACAGTGGCAATGAAGGGAAGAAAATGTATATGCAAGTAGTTATACGAGGATATTTGTTTAAGATCACCAACTACCAAGAGTATTACAAGGCTGGGATCCCCAAATTGTACCTGTCGGCAATCCAATGAAATGTTTGTGCAGTTACATTTTTGCAGCAATTGTGAAACTAAGGTGTCATGAGGCACATTTTGATTCTCATCTCTTACCCAAGTGTAACTTTGAGTGGCTGCACACTCAAATTATATGATTCTTTGCATCAGTACAGAGCTGAAAGAGCTTTACATCAAATCAATCTGAGTAGTATGCACAATCTACAGTGAAGCAGACAGGAAGACAGGCATTGATTGCGGGATAAATGGGTGGGGAAATCACACAAGGGAGCGGACAATGCTGAGATATGTAACAAATAATCTCAGAAGGAAACAAGTTGGTTCAGTTTAAGCAGGAGTGGCTGATCTCACTGTGTGTTCACCTAACTTTTAAAAGTTTAAAAATGTAGGGTTTCTTTTTTTTTATTATAATTTTTTTTTCTTTTTATAAAGTGGACAGTGAAAGATTCTTCAGCATAACTATACTTGTTTCAGGCTTCAACATTTGCTTGTCAATTTACTCTCTGGAATTTGAGGAAGAACTGATGGGCTTTTAAAATGAAGAGCCTCGTCATTTTGTAACGGAGCCATGGCAACAGCAGAACAAGAGACAAAAATTGTACCATATTGTATAAAATGTACAGCGTGACTGACCCAAGTATAGAATATTTATAATTGTGAATTTTTAAAATGACTAAAAACTGAACCAGTTCCATCAGTATGTGCAGAACGATTGAACAAAATACTTCCTTTGGAAAAGTCTGCATTTGAGAAGAAAGTAACCTTTACGTTAGGTGTAGGATAGCAACTCTCCTGCGTGATGAAGTTTTGTTGAAGATACTTAGGGCTGCACCAAATCAAATAATTGTAATTGGAGGTTGGATAACATGACATTGAATCGGGCTTAATGAGCATGGTCCAGCAGTGATCACAAGCTCAGATTACATTGAAAATTATACAAAAAGGGTGCTTCGTGATTGATAAACACTGTGGAATGCATGGGCACATAAATCACCAGACAAGTCCTGCACAAAAGTCAAAACTCAAATGTGTATGAGAGAAAAATGGTGTTAAAATAATTGTGTCTTCCTTTCCCAGATGTTTTTATCAGTTATTGAACCACCAACAAGGATGACCTGAGCAACAAAATAGCTCAATTACTGTAACGATCAAGGTTACCTGCTAAACGGATGTGGGGAAATAAAAAGGCAGATTCCCCCTCTGTATCACAGTTTGACTGTGACTCCTTCCATGGTTGGTCCCACTAGCATTAATTTTCTGGGCCACACGCCATGGAACAGAAGGTTAGCAAGCATTCATGAATTTGCCCGGAGTCAGTGCATCCAAGGTGGTTAATGGTTTTTTTCTAATAAGACATTGAAGCAATTGTCCTTTCAGCCCCTTGTGCCAGTTCTTGTCAGTTTAGTTAAAAAAAAAAAAAATCTTTGTAATCCAACAGCTCTCCAAAATAGAGCTTTAACCTCCTGAGCAACGAGGGCTTTTAGGTCAAGACTGTTTTGATGGTTGTTTTTAATGTGTTTCATGTTACCAGTTGTTCATTGTCTCACCACCTCAGAGCATTGGTACAGCCCTAAAACACTGATGAACCTGGTGTCAGATTGCGTGTGAGAGATACGAGACTGTGGCCTTTTTGCAATGTATGTATTAATTTATGCTTCTTAATTTGTGAGCTGTATTCCCAGTTTGCTGTATCTAGTGGTCATTGTCCCTCCAAGGAGCTCGCTGGTGGTGCATCAGCTTGGATTTAATTTTTATGTCGCTGTAATAAATATGCAAATATTTTTCATTTTTTTCCACCTACAAGACTTCTGTCTCCTACTTATTGTGGCTGGTGTTGGCGAATGGATGAAAATTAGTCTGTTGCAGCTTTCAGGTTGCCATGACTAAACAATTTGCTCAGTTGAATGAACATTAATCACCTAATCCACCGTCTGTTTCCTGAACACCCTCCAGGATTAGTAGAAGGCTATTCCATTCAATCTATTTATCATGATTGCAAAGAATTTCATTCACCCATCCTGACCACATCTCAGTCTGGATTCCACTGGAATTATGGACGCCCAAAGATGGTGACTGGGTCTTCCAATCAATCTCACTCAGGAACCAAACTTAGAGAAACACAAAAGTTAGCAGCTCTTCCTTCCCCCCCCCCCCCCCCCCTCTCCATCCCCAATTACAATCAATGTGAAGTGGGATCGTGATCCAAAATGTCACCATCCATTTTCTCCAGAGATGCTGCCCGACCTACTGAGGCACTCTGGCATAAACCAGCATTCCTTTTCATTATATTAAACTTAGAAATACTCAACACTAAAACAAACCATTTGAACCATTGTATCCCTGCCAAACATCTGCCACCTATTTACACTAATCCTCCATTTATTACATTTTTATTTTTATTCTCCCCATATTCTCACCATTTTGCTCCAGATTCTATTCACAATCAGACACTTGTTGGCAATTTAGAGTAGCCAATTGCCCTACCATCTGCAGGTCTTTTGGATGCGGGAGGGAGCCAAAGTTCCTGGTGGAGACCCACACCATCACAAGCAAACTCCTCTCAGATAACAGAGGATATGATTGAACTAGCTCTTCTTCAGCAAGGCAGTGGCTCTACCAGATACACTGCTGCAACACCTCAAACATATCGTGTCACTGGAAAATCACGAGGAATGAACATTCACCCATGCAATATTTCACAGGGTGATGTCCAAGACCTTTCAAGAGAGACAGCAATCCCCTAAACTCTAACAGGAACTCAGACAATCATGGATTCATCACTGAAAGACCGCACTCAATAATTTCATGACATGGAGAAACTTCTGGGACTTGCAGTTTGAGAACAATTATAGAAGTTCCAAAATCAAATCCAGAGAAAAATATTGCACAGTCTGTACTCGAGCTGAGAAGTTCAGCTACCTAAACATCAAAATAATTCATGACCATCACAAGATCGTAAACTGGTTCTTTGTGCAAGAAACAACCTCAAAAACATTTCTCCAGCTGTGTACTGTACTGTACATGTACTGAAAATTACCCTGTGCATTTATTTCATCTGGAACCAAATGCAAATATCAGTGAAACAAGCACAAATATAACTGCACTAATGGTTGCCAATTGATGCTCAGTCTTGGCAGACCAAAACCAGTGAGAAGGCCATACGAGATAAGGGAGGCCTGAGACTTCATAAACAGAGAGCAGAGAGGAGTGCTTAAAAGGTTTATATTTGCAAGTCTTTTATGTTGTCTCATTCTATTCAGATTGGTGGAATTTTATATTAGGGTACATCAGTATGAGCAAGAGGGGAAATGTTTTGAAGTACTGAAAATTAATGTGCACCAAACATTAAAATTCTGGGTGATACCAGAATATTGGAAAACAGCCAATGGAAATCCTTTGTTCAATATAATAGACAGAAGGCAGGTAACTATAGACAGTTTGCTGAATAATCACATTTATAATCAAAAAGGAAAATAATGAATCATTTAGTAAAGCTAATTATAATCAAAGCTGGTCAACACAATTTTATGAAATCTGCATTTGGGTTTGATACTTTTGCTTAAATTATTTGGAGATGTATCAGCAAGAGTTGAGAGGGAACATGTAATGTATTTAGATACCCAAAAGGCATGTATAAGATGCCACATAAGAGGCTGACGCTTAAATTAAGGACCGAAGGAAAGGTGAGAGATGTGGTATGGATTGAAAACTGGCTGTCAGAGAAAACAGAGATAGAATAAATGGGTCTTTTTCACATTGGAAGGAGTAACTAGAAAACCGTCCCAGGGGCAGTGTTTGGTCTTCAATTGTTCAAGTTCAAGTGAGTTTATTGTCATGTGTCCCTGATAGGACGATGAAATTCTTGCTTTGCTTCAGCACAACAGAACATAGTAGTCATTGACTACAAAACAGATCAGTTTGTCCATATGCCATTATATAAATGTATACACACGTGAATAAATAAACTGATAAAGTGTAAATAACAGATAATGGGCTATTAACGTTCATAGTTTTGTCCGAGCCAAGTTTAATAGCCTGATGGCTGTGGGGAAGTAGCTATTCCTGAACCTGGTCATTGCAGTCTTCAGGCTCCTGTGCCTTCTACCTGAAGGTAGCAGGGAGATGAGTGTGTGGCCAGGATGGTGTGGGTCCTTGATGATACTGCCAGCCTTTTTTGAGTTTAACATTAATGGCCCAGGAGACAGAATGAAATGCAAGGTTTCCAAATTTGCCAATGATATAAAACAAAATGGTGGAAGGGCATGTTGTGATGAGGACGTTGCAATTATGCATAGGGAATAATCTATCAATTCTACATGGAGTAAAAACCTGACAAGTGGAGCTTAATGAGGGAAAGTGCAAGGCATGCAACTCGGTAACAGGAATCAAAAGGCTGCAGATCTAAATGGAGGTAGATTGTAAATGACTGAAGTTTGGAGGGATCTAGGTATCCAAGTGCAAGCGTTAGCCCACAGTTCCAACAAATAGCTGAGAAGGCAAACAATATTCTGACCATTATTGCAAAGGAGTTGGAGCTTTTAAATAGAGGGGTGTGATTACAGTTGTACATGCTTTTGAGGCTACACCTGGAATATTGTGAAGTGTTGGACTTCATTCCCAATAACAGAATATAGAAACATAGAAAAATAGGTGCAGGAGTAGGCCGTTTGGCCCTTCAAGCCAGCTACTAGAGTTAAATTTAGCTCTTGGGGCTCAAGGGATATGGGGATAAAGCTGGAATGGGGTACTGATTTTAGATGATCAGCCATGATCATATTGAATGGCAGGACAGACTCGAGTGATCTAGTGGCCTGCTCCTGCTCCTATTTTCTTGCCTTTAAATGTTTTCTCATTCACGTAGTCTAACCAAAATCTCACTCTGAATTTCAGTGTTGATGTTACATGGATTTTTTTTAAACTGCAGAAGAATTGCATATGTAAGAGTATGAAAAACTGCTCTTCGTTGCTACAAGGCAACAGTGTTAGATCATTTAGTTTCCTTCTGTTATATTGCATCCCAAGATGTTATTGCACCAAGTCCAGCTACGCTCACTTCATTTGAAGATATATTCTGAAACCTCAGCTATATGCATTCACCATAATTAACCGGGAGCAATGTAATTACTAATTCTACAGTAGATCGATTCAATGCAAAGACAAGCAAATTGGAAACTATAAAACTGTCATTTCATTTTCGTAGTGGAATTACAATGCACGATCTTCACACACTTTTGCTGAGCTTGATAATTGTTCATAATGTGCATCAATTGTATTAGGTTCTTTGATTATGGTCCTAGAAATTAGATTAGATCCAAAGCAAGGTGGAATTCCATTGCAGTTCGTACATGTTGGGTGGCCACATATTGGTCCCTGGATCTCATTTACCAACTATCAGCACCATCTGTTTTCCCCCCAAACCATCTCATCAGTCCTGGGAAGGAAGGGCAGCATGATCAATGGGTTCAGATGTTCTGCAATTATACTTTAAGTGCCCAGGGAACAGGCTTGACGATGGTGAAAATGGTGACAGATGTTGGGTTATATTTAATACAGTCAAGTTAAAAAAAAAAATCATGCTTCACCAACTCCAAATTAATAAAAATTACAAGTATTAACCATCTGGTAGCAACCTCCAGCAGTCTGGTGACCATTAACTAGATCACACTCAACCTCTGAAGAATCTGACCATGATATGGAGGGTGTGTACTGCAGTACAAACAATCAAATATTGCAAAGGAGACTCGAAAATGCATTTAAACCCCTTACTTTGAAACGGAGCCCAATGCGCATTTCAGGCTTGTATTGGATACTTGCAAGAACCTTTACCAAAAAGATGAATTGTACATATTTGATCCACAGTAGACTTAATTTTATCAATGGAGATTGATGAAGTCAAAACCTGAAGCAGCCAGAACTGAAGGCATACCTACAAAAGCAATTGTAAAATGCTATCCTCCAAAAATAATCTGTCAGATTAGTGTGTAGCAAGGAACTGCAGATGCTGGTTTATACCAAAGATAGACACAAATTGCTGGAGTAACTCAGCCGTCCTGGCAGAATCTCTGGAGAAAAGGAATAGTTGATACTACGGGTCGGAGCCCTTCTTTGTCAGATGAGTGTCAAATTGTTTCATGTCGCTTTTGAAACTTGAATAAACATTTCCCAGTGTGATCCATCATTATACGTGCAACAGTTTCCACAACAGATCTGCGTGGGATGATATTGTTCCTAATGAAAAGCTGCTTTAGAAAACCATAAAGGAACCTCGATCTTTTTATACCAGGATGGAGAATTGTTGGTCACTGCGGGAATAACAATGTTACAGACTCAAAACGAACCTTGTGTAAATCTGCTGCCCTACCGCAAATCTAATTTCTCAACCATATCCTCCAATTCCCCAATGAGAGTCGCTCAGCAGACCCTCCATGTTCAATGGCTCCTCCAAAATATCTGCCAATACTTCCAAATCCACATATGGAAAGATGATGTCCCCTCAAAAGTTCATAGATCATGATCCATCCACCTGGACTCTACCATTCTTGACCACATGGTGGCGTAGCGGTAGAGTTACTGCCTTACAGCATCAGAGACCTGGATTCAATCCTGACTACAGATGCTTGTCTGTATGGAGTTTGTATGTGCTCCCCGTGACCTGTGTTGGTTTTCTCCGAGATGTTTGATTTCCTCCCATACTCCAAAGTTAAAAAAAATGTTTGTAGGTTAATTCACTTGGTATAAATGTAAATTGTCCCTAGTGTGTGGAGATCGCTGGTCGGCACAGACTCGGTAGACCAAAGGGCCTGTTTCCGTGCTGTATCTCTAAACTATACTAAAACTAAACACAGACTTATTACCTCCAATAACAATCCCCAAAGCTTAGTCAACCATTTCCCTAGCATGAGGAATACAAGCCATTCAGTCCATCATGGCTGCTCTGCCATTCACTAGGATTCCAGCAGATCTTCCAAATCAGTGGCACTGTCAGACACGGACCATAATATCCTAGATTCCCTTTATTCCCAAAAATCTATCAGAGTTCTTGATTATTCTCAACGGCACATTCTTGGATGGAAAACACCAAAATAAGCTTTCCACCATGGTTCTGATTAGCCAACCTCGTATTTGGATATAGTACACTTGGTTCCAGGCACCCCATTCAGGGGAAATATCCCTGCATCTACTATGTAAATATTGTATATGTTTCATTGTAAACTGTTTGGGGGAAACACCAGTGTTCAATTCACAGCAGTGAGATTTTAAATACCTGCCACTTTAATTCACCATCCCACTCTGATCTTTTTATCTGTGGTCCCCTGCATGGGCACAATGAAACAAAATGCAAATCTGAGGAACGGCACCTCATCTTCATCCTAGGCATGTTGCAATGCTGGACAGCACGATGGCACAGTGTATATAAGCAGTGCCTCAGTGCCAGCGATCCTGGTCCGATCCTGGCGTTTTGATCTGTGGAGGGACTGCATGGGTTTCCACCAGGTATTCGAGTTTCCTTGCAGAGCCCAAAGACATGCAAGTTAGTAAGTCAACCGACTAGGGTAAAGTGCCCCTCATGAGCGAGAGAATTCAGTTCTGGTGAATTTAAGGAGAGAAAAAAACAGTAGAAATCAGTTTGGTCTTGCCCTTAGTTTTCTCCATTGATATTAATGGACTTCTTGGCATAGTCAGACAGCTTGGAAACAGGCCATTCAGTCCAACTTATCCATGCTATCAAAAATGCCCCATGGAAGCTAGTTCTCTTTGCCCATGTTTGGCCCAGATCTCCAAGACTTTAGGTTTAAAGGGAGAACACATGGTTTCATAGCCTCCATGCTTGGGAATATGCCTTCAATTTACATGCTAAATAAAAGTAACAATGAGCATCAAAGCAGCTGGCTGTTATTCAAAATACACAAACCTGGTGTTTTTTTCCCCAAAAGCTATTCCAACAATTTATGCAAAGTCAATAAGCATTAAATGCAATTTGTGCTTAAAATTTCTGTGATTATTTCATCAATAGACTGAATTGCCTGAAGAATGATAATAGATGTAATTTGTGGCAGTGTACCACTAATTCACATTGATATAGCAAAAGCTTCTAAAACAGCATATGTCATTTCACTCTGTAGTCCACAGATTCCTTTGTATAGTAGTCTGCATAAGCCAATAGCGAGATGGAGGTATAAACAGCACATCCTTTGTTAAAGGCAGCAATGCTCAGCTAAATAACAATTATTTGGCTACAACATGCATGTAATACAGTTTTATACAATGATGGGGAGAAGATTCATCATCATAGAGGTGCATGCGTCAAAGAACCTAATTGTGGAATAGAGATCGATGCATTTTAAACCAGTCACCAGCTAAAATACAAACATCCGTTAAACCACAAATATTAGGAGAAAGACAAAAAGGTATTTTCTCAAAAAAGGGTCATTAAGAAATGAAATGCATTTCCATGTGCCTTCTGAAACCATGCATGGCACATTTAACAAATTATTAGGCTGATGAGAAAAAGACTTGATAGTTCTCACGTTGGTGATTGATAAGAGGAATTAGTGATGGTTGAGGTACAGTAGGACAAATAGCTTAGGATTTATATAGTTTATAGTCAAGACTTGCAAAAGATCACAGAGAGATAAGGGGGAATTAGTTTACAAGAGAAATATCAGGCAAGGCTTCTCAAGCACATGAAAGCAGTTCAAGGTACAGAAGGAAAATGCCAATACAGAGAATTTGCATAACTGTTATGGCATTGAATTAGCATTTCTTGCCTGGAATTTATAATACCGTAAATGGCAAACTGGGCTGTAGAAATCACCATGACACTATAGCAGTTATACAGAGAAATGAATTTCATTCACTTCACTCTAGGGAGCTCAGCACATTTCACTTTCTCAGTTCCGTCTCCAGAACCAATCGAAATGTACTGACATAAACTGCCTATTCTATAAAATGCACATGTCTGAAAGCTCTTGCAGTGCCAACTGGTAAGTGCTCTCAACATTAAGGCAGTGTTTAGCAGGGTGGCATCAAGGAGCCCTGGCGAAGCTAAAGGCAACTGACAAAAGGAAAACAGCCCAGTCATTGGAAGTACTCCAGTGGCTGAGCTCATACCTCAAAGGAATTTGGTTGTGGTTGGAGGCCGATCTTCCAGCCATAGTAAATTGCTGCAAATGTTCCTCAATGTTAGGGTTTTATTCTTTGGAGCGCAGAAGGTTAAGGGGGGACTTGATAGAGGTCTTTAAAATGATGAGAGGGATAGACAGAGTTGACATGGATAAGCTTTTCCCACTGAGAGTAGGGAAGATTCAAACAAGGGGACATGACTTGAGAATTAAGGGACAGAAGTTTAGGGGTAACATGAGGGGGAACTTCTTTACTCAGAGAGTGGTGGCTGTGTGGAATGAGCTTCCAGTGAAGGTGGTGGAGGCAGGTTCGTTTTTATCATTTAAAAATAAATTGGATAGTTATATGGACGGGAAAGGAATGGAGGGTTATGGTCTGAGCGCAGGTAAATGGGACTAGGGGAGAATACGTGTTCGGCACGGACTAGAAGGGTCGAGATGGCCTGTTTCCGTGCTGTAATTGTTATTTGGTTAATGTAGAATTCTAGTTCAATTTAGTTCATTGTCAAGTGTACTGAGGTACAGTGAAAGCTTTTGCTGTGTGCTAACCAGTCAGCAGAAAGACAAAACATGATTACGCCCGAGCTATCTACAGCATATAGATAAATGATAAGGGAATAATGTTTAGTGCAAGTTAAAGCCAAGAAAGTCCGATCAACGAAAGTCTGAGGGTCACCAATGAGGTGGATAGTAATTCAGCACTGTTCTCTGGTTGTGGTAGGATGATTTGATTGCCTGATAACAGCTGGGAAGAAACTGTCCCTGACTCAGGAGGTGCAGTTTTCACACTTCTATACCTTTTGCCAATGGGAAGGTGGGGGGGGGGGGGGGGGGAAGAGAGGAGCGAGTGGCCAGGGTGCGACTCATCCTTGATTATGCTGCTGGCCTTGCTGAGGCAGCGTGAGGTGTAAATTGAGTCAATTACCTTCAGCTGCTTCATCAAATGTCCTCTCTAAATGTTGCCATCAAAAGGTTTTATGTGGAGGTTTGTTTTCTGATGATTGGACAGATATCTGTTCCATCCACAACCCTTCAGTAAATGAAGCTACATCAGCAACATCAAGACAACATTCAGGCATGGGCTTACACAACGTAACTAATAACCACACCGCACACGCAAGAGAATCTGGCTTGGCAAGAAAAACATTGTGGCTACACGTGCAGAGCAGAGGCAGGATACCCTGCAATGAATTACGTACCTCCCATCTACAGAGCCTTTCCGCCATGCACAAAAAAAACAATTCAAGGGTTCTTGGTATTATCCCCTCTTGCCAGCTTGAGTGCATCTCCAACAACTCTCAAAATTAGCACCATTCAGGACAATGCATCTCTGTTAATGACAGCCCATCAACTCTCTGCACCATTCACCTCGTCCAACATGCTGCAGAGAGTCAATTTTGTAAATTATACTCAAACATCCCCCTCCCCCCCCCTGTTCCTTGATCATCACTAGGTCTACATTCTGGAACATCGCTTCTATATAGCAGGATGAGAGTACTGAACAGAAAGCAGCATTTCATAAAGGCAATACACCACCTCCAATACAACAGCATTGGAGATGAAATGTTACTATTCCCTCAAACAATTAGATAGATGGGGGTTACATAGCTTCCAGATCCCTAGATCCATTTTAGATCCCAAAATATTTCCAGTCTGTAAAATGAACAAACTCACTCTTCGAAACACGTCAGCACAGGAAGCCTACAACACGAGTGAAAATTACACTCAAATGATTTGTGCATAAAACCCAAACAATTGTGTAGGATATTCAGATTGGGAAATTTAACTGATACGTCTGGCCATAGATGCTCAAGTGGCTTTTATTCAATGTCAGTGCCTCACTTTGTTGTTTTAATTGCTACACTATTGCTTTTCCCAAATAAATTTCAGACGTGTTATATATCAATGACTTTTCAAAACACCGCTTCCTACTGCATTGAAGCTTAAGAATATCCAACCTCCAAGAACAGAATAGTGTTATTAACTTGTACTCATAACACAATAGTTTGTTACATTGAATGAAGATATGATGTACTGTACATTTCCTTGATAAGGCATGCATACACATCATAAAATCATACAGTGTGTACTCTTTTTAAACAATTACAATGCCTAGCTTTTCCTTATTGAAGACATTTTGCAGGGTAAATTTTACCCAATCCATAAAGATAAATGCAAGTATTGCTTTGGCATTATAATTCTACTACCTTAATAAATAAACAAATAAGCAAGTGTTCATGTTGATAATGAAGGACGTGCATATAAATGTGGATTAAAAAAAAAAAATCATCTTGTTGCCAGGGAGCCAAAATCATTATTAATCTGCTCAGGTGATAAATGGCAAGGGCAGAATATTTTGCTGGATTAATCTTCTCATGATCCGTAAAAGGGCACGCAATGCTACATGCAATCAAATCACAATCTATGCTCTTTTCAATTTCAACAGACCTGGTAATAAAGTTATCTCTTGGTTCTTCCTAAAAACTGAATTGATTGAAACATATATCCCCACAGTTTAATGGTTTAGTCTCCCACACAAGTGTCTACTGAACTGACATCAGAGATGCTGCCTGGCCTGCTGAGTTACTCCAGCACTTTGTGTCTATCTTCGGTATAAAGCAGCACCTGCAGTTCCTTTCTACACATGGATTCCGTTCCACTTGAGGTGTTCATCTTTCCATATTATAAATGCGATTGCTTTGTCACTTTTCCAGTAGAGTCCCAAGTCTGGCTATTTATGTGTAGGAAAGAATGGCAGATGTTGGTTTAAATCAAAGGTAGACATAAAATGGTGGAGTAACTCGGCAGGACAGGCAGCATCTCTGGAGAGAAGGAATGGCTGATCTCAGTCTGAAAAAGGGTCTCGAGCCAAAATGTCTCACATCCTTCCTGTAATGGAGAGACCAGACCTTCACGCAATACTCCTAATGCCGCCTATAAATAGGTGCATTAGCATTTCCTTACTCTTATACTCAATGCCATGACCCATGAAAGCATGCATACCATGTGTCTTCTTTACCACCATCTACTTATGTCACCACTTCAGAGAGTTATGGACTTGGACCCCAAGATCCCTCTGTACACCAATGCCATTAATTGATTTGAGTATAGGAGCAGGGAGGTTCTACTGCAGTTGTACAGGGTCTTGGTGAGACCACACCTGGAGTATTGCGTACAGTTTTGGTCTCCAAATCTGAGGAAGGACATTATTGCCATAGAGGGAGTGCAGAGAAGGTTCACCAGACTGATTCCTGGGATGTCAGGACTTTCATATGAAGAAAGACTGGATAGACTCGGCTTGTACTCACTAGGATTTTAGAAGATTGAGGGGGTATCTTATAGAAACGTATAAAATTCTTAAGGGGTTGGACAGGCTAGATGCAGGAAGATTGTTCCCGATGTTGGGGAAGTCCAGAACAAGGGGTCACAGTTTAAGGATAAGGGGGAAATCTTTTAGGACCGAGATGAGGAAAACATTTTTCACACAGTGGTGAATCTGTGGAATTCTCTGCCACAGAAGGTAGTTGAGGCCAGTTCATTGGCTATATTTGAGAGGGAGTTAGATGTGGCCCTTGTGGCTAAAGGGATCAGGGGGTATGGACAGAAGGCAGGTACGGGATACTGAGTTGGATGATCAGCCATGATCATATTGAATGATGGTGCAGGCTCGAAGGGCCGAATGGCCTACTCCTGCACCTATTTTCTATGTTTCTATGTATAATTTTCTCCTTACATATGGCCTTCCAACATGCAATACCTCACTTGCACTCCATTCATTGGACTGGGGCTAGTGTAAAATATTCAAACACGTACCATATTTCATCAAAAACAGCAGGTGCAACCTCAATAATATTCCACGCTATTTCTCCATTTCTGCAGTTTGAAGATGATGGCAGAACAAATATTTATTTCAGAGAGTCACTCAGAGAACATTAAAAAACTGAAACTTAATCCAGGGCGGAAATCCCGGGAGGGGACAGAGGGCAGGGCCGGCCTTAGTAGGTGCGGGGCCCAATTGGGAACAATATTCATATAAATATAAATATATAATTATAAATGAGTCATATTCAAGCACATGTCGTTAGTAATATGACAGTCAGTCGGCTTTTAAAAATCTTAAACTGCGCATGCGCAGATTGTTCTCTCCATAAAAATAAAAATTCAATTTGCCCAAGGCTTACAAATCTCCTTCTTTCTGAAATACTGAATGGGTAGGGGGTGGCGGGTGACAGCAGGTGGAAAGATGGTGGGAAAAACGGGAGCACACTGGGACAAGTTGAATCAGTTGTCATCTTATTGAATGACATACTAGTTCAAGGGACCAATTGGGGGGAGAGTTCCTTTCACAGCGTGTGGGGAGTCTAGCCAGGGGTAAAGTTGTGGGGAGGGCAGGAGCGCTGAGAAGGAGGGGATCGGTGTTCATGCCAGTAACCCACTCACTCACCGCTGCCGCGGTGCTCCGGGCGCTGAGCCACCGCATTGTGGCCGGGGAGGGAAACATCTCACGTGGCTACGAGCGGCCGCCATCACCGGACAGTGGAACCGACTGCCATCTCAGCGCCTTCTGCCAGCCCGCTCACCTCTGGCAGTGCTCTCTGTCTGAAAAGTGAGGGGACCAGTTCGAGAGCAAAGATCATAGAGCGGAGTGGGTCAGCGGGTGATGGTTAACATCACAGCGGGCGGTGGAGCATACTCCGCTGTTACTCGCCCTGACATATGGAGTAAGCTCCACTGCCCGCTGTCCTGTTATCCATCGCCCGTGACCCGCTCTTGAGCGGGATGCTGGCATGATTCCCGACCCCCTCCTTCTCAACGCTCCTGCCCTCCCCGCAACTTTACCCCTGGCCAGACTACTCACACACTGTGAAAGGAACTCTCCCCCCAAGCGGCGTTGTCCTTTTACAGCCGCTTCCCACTTTACAGCCACTTCCCATCAGCTGCTAGCAATGAGGGGTAAACGTGGCTATCCCTCAGGAAAGCAACATCGTTCTCAACTTTGCTGTACTGAGGGATAACAAAGTCTGTCTTTTTTGGCTAACAACCTAACCTTCGGCCTCCAGGATGCAGGTCCATTTTGTAGCAATGTTACAAAATTTTGAGATTTAAAAAAAATCAAGTCTGCAATTTATTCCATCAGATAAAGCATAAAACATAAAAAGTTTAATTTGTCACCTAATTCACCTTCATATCTTCAGTTTTAATGTTATGGCCATTTTCATACTCGGAAATTAGCATCTTATTCCCTATTGCTTTTCCATTGACTTAACACAAAAACTGTGATCGAGGACAGTCAAAAATCCATAACTTTCTTGAAAATTAAGAGAACTGAATGAAATTTTCAGTTATTATATAATGAAGCATTCTGAAACAAATATAAAACATCTTATTTGGATAACCTGAAATTAAAGCATATAATTAGTTAATTACATAATTGTAGCTAATTACAAAATTGACCGTTGTGACAAAAATAGTAATAAACACCCAGACTGCCTTGCAAATTCAAAAATGTGATATTCTCAAGATTAGGAACTAGAGGTACGCTAAGGTCCATGAGGCTGAGGTTGGGAAGGAAGGGGGTGAGGTGGGGGGGGGGGGGGGTAGACGCTATGCCCCCCATGAGAAATTTTACTTAACTCTGAAATTGAGGCTAGACAAAAGCTGGAATAACTCAGCAGGACAGGCAGCACTGCGACTCTGGAGAGAAGACCCTTCTTCAGACTGAACTGAACTCTCGTCGGTGAGAGTACTTGTGACTGTCTAAAGAAGGATCTCGACCAGAAATGCAACCCTCTCCCCAAAGCCCCTGCATGATCTGCTGAGCCACCACAAACAGGGAGTTGAAGGTAGACACATGGGGGTCCATCTTCAACTTGAGAGCCAAACAAAAAACAGTGCTGGAGGAATTCAGCAGGCAAGGAAGCACCTGCGGAGGGAACAAATCACTTATCAGGAGCCGCCATGGGCCAGGACTCTTCTCCCCTCCCCCAACAGAACGGAACCGCAGATGCAGAGACACAATGTGGGCCGGTAAGTAAATTGAATGACTAACCTGCACACCAAGAAGCTCGCCAAGAAGAAGCCCTGAATCATGATGGTGAGTTTTAAATAATTCTCAATGTGTAATCAATGCAACGATCTACATTCCTCAGTAAATGTAATTGTGTTTTGAACAAATATTAATGACGCCACATGAATTGTATTCAAAGGAACACAGCATGATTAATACTTGTTCAAAACACAATTACATGTACTGAGAATGTGGATCGATGCATTGATGACACATTGTATAACTACTTGTTAACTACTGGCTGTTAACAAGTGCTAACAGTAGTAGTTAAAATCGTTTGTGTCTGATGGCCGTGCAGCGGTTGTTATCCATGTTCGTTTTGTAAAACAGTCCGTATGGCGAATGTTTTTTTAAATCTTTATTTAACAAAGCGAATTTGTATTTCCGTATGAAATACGGAAAATTAACACGGGGCCCTCCTTAGGTGCGGGGCCCAATTGGGAGAAATCGGTCCAATCGGCTTAAGGCCGGCTCTGACAGGGGGGTCGCATCCCCTCCATGTTTTGAGAGGTGAGGGACGATCCCTCCCCCCCCCCCCATGTTTTGTAATCCAGATTTTTAAATTCGGTGAAAAAAATAATCTATTAAAAATCTCCGCTTTCCGCAAGAAAGTGGGGGTGGTACTGATGATCTAGGGCGGCGATTGGACGAGAGAAACGTCAGTCAACAGGCATTGGGGGGCAGGTCATGATGATTCAGCGCGATGA
The DNA here is from genome assembly GCF_010909765.2 of Amblyraja radiata. NCBI lineage: Eukaryota > Metazoa > Chordata > Chondrichthyes > Rajiformes > Rajidae > Amblyraja > Amblyraja radiata. Next base: position 20,689,468 of record NC_045968.1, read on the forward strand.
TTGGAGGAGGGAGGTGCTGGTCAGAGGCGGAAGTAGGGGGGTGGAACTGAGGATAGAGCGCGGTGATTGGAGGAGGGAGGCGCCCTGGTGGAGCAAAGATCATAGAGTGCAGTGTGAATCAGCCAGTTCGCGAGGCCTTTCATCAACCAGCACGGCTTAAAATCGGCCGTAGGATCTTCCATCGCCCCGCGGTCAAATGCGGTGTCGAGGCGATCAAGGCACCTGATGTTTAAGCCACGCCAGGTGATGAAAGACCCCGCAAATGGGCCGACTGAAGCCCCATGAGTCGGTCACCAACCAGGTCAGCTCCCGATGTTACCGCCCACAGGGCCCATGGCCGAAGCCTCCGAAGGCGTGTGCGCGTGTGGCCACCAAGGGATGGTGTCCGCCCACATGTTTTGATAGAGATTTCCACCCCTGATCCAGACCACACGTTGCCAAATGCCAGCCCCCATAAGTACCCACACCAACCCCACATTCACTTCCTCAACATCAGAAATCCCATTTGTCTGGCCATTTAAGAGTTGACCGTTCTCTCTCCATAGGTGCTGGGTAAGATAGGAATCTCAAAACATCATGCTGTTTAAACACTATCTGGAGAACCAGAAGCTCCAATAAATTATGCAGAGTCAAATCTAATCACTGCATTCCTATTTCTAGTAGTTATGTGTGGTCTGTTTCACAGAAAAACTTGTATGCTTCACAAATCCATATGGGCTATTCTATTTGTATCCCAAGTATAAAGTGTTCTGCAGATCTTCCAACACCTTCCGAGGAAAAGGACAGGTTAAGTTTTTGAGTAGGTCCACTGAAATATCTACACACTTAGTGTCAATCTCACTTTTCAGATGGAGCTATCCATTGAATGAAGAATTTTAAAAAAGGCACTCTGAGAGGGGTTTGGGAAATTTTACTATTAGCAATACTTTGAAAAATAAAGATTGCAAAGCTGATCTAAACTTGCATTTAAATTACTAGGCCATTAAAAAATATACACAGAAGCACCAGCCTTTAACATCTCAAATGGTTATTTGCCCCCACACAACTGTTGATAGATGTTTGAAATGAATCGCATGTCCACATAGGTTCTAATAAAGAGCTAACAATTAAATTCTATATACACAAGCTTTTAGATCTTGCTGGTTGGCACAGGTGGGTGGTGTAACAGAATCAGCTGCAATAGTGCAGTCACTTCATTTTATGGGCAAATCGTTTTATGGGGAAAATATCTTGAGACTGGTTCTCCTCTTAAAGACACCTCACTGATCTATAACAGGAACCACCTTTGGCTTTGCAGGAACGTCAGTGCATGCGCACAAGTGGAAATATTCATTAGAGACCTGGTGCTGTGAGAGTTAGAGATCAGGAGATAGTCTGGGGTTCTGGAAAATAAATAATGTGGAGGGGAGAGAGAGATGTTAGGGAGGAGTTGAGGGATTGAAGTGAAACACAGGCTTTGGGTGCTGGGCTTGCAGATTAATTGAGTTGGGGTGGGGAAGAGGAAAGGAAGAAGTTTTATATTCACTTTGGGGAGGGGGTACACTTGGTGACATTGGAAAGTATCTTGTGTAGGAAGGAACTGCAGATGCTGGTTTATACTGAAGATAGACAAAATAGAGTAACTCAGCGGGTCAGGCAGCATCTCTGGAAAAAAGGAAACGTTTCAGGTCAGAACCCTTCTACAGACTGTCTGAAGAAGAGTATGAAGAATTCCAACCTGAAACATCACCCATTCCTCTTCTCCAGAGATGCTGTCTGCCCCACTGAGATGTTCCAGCATTTTATGTCTATCACTGGAAGGTATCACCTGTACTTTGCAGGCCTCTGAAAGTAAACACTGGTGAAAAGACTGAGCTGGCCTAGGATAGCCCATGTTGGGCATCGCAACAAACGCTCATCATGGGTTAACCTACCCTGATAGGAGCAGGCTGCATTATACAACTCGTGCTCACAGCGAACACATATAAAGATGCAAAAAGTAGGCAAAAAGGGTGGCATGGTGGCACAGCGGTGGAGTTGCTGCCTTACAGCTCCAGAGACCCGGGTTCGATCCTGACTATGGGCACATGTTTGTATGGAGTTTGTTCATTCTCCATGTGATCTGCATGAGTTTTTCTCTGAGATCTTCAGTTTCCTCACACTCCAAAGACATACACGTTTGTAGGTTAATTGGCTTGGTATAAACATAAATTGTCCCTAGTGCATGTAGGACAGTGTAAGTGTTCGGGAATCGCTGGTCAGTGCAGACTTGGTGGGACACATGGACTGTTTCCACGCTGTATCTCTAAATTAAACCAATCTGGTCTGCGTAACAATAAATTTGGTTTGGCTTCCTCATCGAATAGTGAATAAATAAGTGTATTCAAGCTAGTTTTAGAATTGATCAATAGATAGGTCATCAGATCTTGGTATGTATTTAGTAATAATCTCTTTCAATTGGTTAGTGCAGCTTACTGGAAAAACAAAATCACCAATGACACAATTAATTTTGGGAAATTTCGGGTCTGAAAAAGGATTCCGACCTCCAACATCACCCATTCCTTTTCTCCAGAGATACTGCCTGACCCGCTGAGTTACTCCGGCATTTTGCGTCTATCTTCAGACTGAATTTTAAACTTATTTAATAAATTATGAAGCCAATGTCACAGCATGATGAATAAATCACACTTTACTATAGTGTTACATAATCCATTGACGTGAATCATTAAACATCAAACTGGTTGCTAAAAATCACTTGGCTTAGTGCACACAAGCATCACGCTCTATAGCACATTCTACCATTTAAAAGCAAATCACTAACCAAGCTATTGCATTAAATAACCATCAAAATATCTTCACTAGCAAATGAGTAGCAGCAAATAAAGTGCCTCATATTGTTTTCTTGGCAATAACACTTAAATGGCATATGCCGATGTTTAACATCTTTACACAACCCCAGATTTCATTCAATGTTCATTCCATTGAAAGATATCTTGCGGCTGCTTTGATTTCTTGCTCTTCACTTTACTTGTTAACATTCTTCTGCCTATATTTGTTATAGAAACTGCCCATGTCAAGATAACACTGCAACACCTTCCTTATGACCAGTGTTGTAGGCAATGCAGAATCATTATTGAAAGATTATAGGTGCCGGAGTAGGCCATTCGGTCCTTCGAGCCAGCACCGCCACTCAATGTGATCGTGGCTGATCATCCCCAATCAATACTCCGTTCCTGCCTTCTCCCCATATCCCCTGACTCCGCTATCTTTAAGAGCCCTATCTAGCTCTCTCGTGAAAGTATCCAGAGAACCGGCCTCCACCACCCTCTGAGGCAGAGAATTCCATAGGCTCACAACTCTGTGAGAAAAAGTGTTTCCTCGTCTCCGTTCTAAATGGCTTACTCCTTCTTAAACTGTGGCCCCTGGTTCTGGACTCCCCCAACATCGGGAACATGTTTCCTGCATCTAGCGCGTCCAAACCCTTAACAATCTTATATGTTTCAATAAGATTCCCTCTCATCCTTCTAAACTCCAGAGTGTACAAGCCCGAGGCTTGTATTAAAGACTGAGGCTAAAGACTAAGCAATTGTAAGTTTGCATATGCACCAGTGGCCAACTTCAGTGGGGACAATTTTGTCAGAGATGGATGTAAATGAATTTGAATTTGGATGGGCACAAACATTGTGGGCCCCAAGGGCCCATTCCTATGCTGTACCATTCTAGGTATTACCCTGAGATTGTGAAATGTTGGAAAGCATTAACCAAGGGAGGAACTATTGGCAAGACAAAAGGTGCAGGAGTAGGCCATTCGGTCCTTCGAGCCAGCACCGCCATTCAATGTGATCATGGCTGATCATCCCCATCAGTACCCCGTTCCTGCCTTCTCCCCAGATGAGAGGAATCATAATTTTAATCAAAGTCACAAATTTGATTTCATCATTTAGAATAAAAGCTTATGCAGTAATCATTTCCCTGGAGGAAAACAGAGGCAAATAGTGACGTGCAAAAAGTTAGAACAATGATAGTGGATTCCCTCAGCTACCAACCAAATAGTTCCCTTGTGAGATGCCTGAAGTTTATCCTTGACCTTGATGTTTCACCCACAGTTGCCAATTAGTATGGCTCAAACAACATTTCAAGTTTACAAATAGGGATTCACAAACAACTAAAGTGATATGTTGGCTGAACTTCCCAGTTATCAGTAGCAAGGAGGAACTGCAGATGCTAGTTTATACCAAAGATAGACACAAAATGCTGGAGTAACTCACAGGTACAGGCAGCATCTCTGGAGAAAATGGATAGGTTCAATTCAGTTTAGTTTATCAGTTCAGTTTATCTTCACGTGTACTGAGGTACAATGATAAGCGTTTGTTGCATGCTAACCAGTCAGCAGAAAGACAATACATAATTGCAATCGACGTTATTGTTTCAGGTCAGCACCCTTCTTCAGACTGGTCCTAACTCGAAACATCACCTATCCATTTTATCCAGAGATGCTGTCTGGCCTGCTGTTGCCCCAGCATTATGTGTCCATCATCAACCATCAGTCTGTGATAATCATAGTTTCCTTTACAAATTGTGAGGAACCCTTTTAAAAAAAAAGTCCAGCTCCTGGATATTTGCATTGATTACTTTCATAGGCAGTTTGAACCCAAATCAACCATAGACAATAGACAACAGGGGCAGGAGTAAGCCATTCAGCCCTTCGAGCCAGCACCGCCATTCAATGTGATCATGGCTGATCCTCCTCAATCAGTACCCCGTTCCTGCCTTCTCCCCATATCCCCTGACCGCTATTTTTAAGAGCCTATCGAGCTCTCTCTTGGAAGCATCCAGAGAACCGGCCTCCACTGCCCTCTGAGGCAGAGAATTCCACAGACTCACCACTTTCTGTGAGAAAAAGTGTTTCCTCATCTCAGTTCTAAATGGCTTACTCCTTATTCTGTGGACCCTGGTTCTGGACTCCCCCAACATCAGGAACATGTTTCCTGCCTCTAGCGTGTCCAAGCCCTTAACAATCTTATATCTTTCAATGAGATACCCTCTCATCCTTCTAAACACCAGAGTGTACAAGCCCAGCTGCTCCATTCTCTCAGCATATGACAGTCCCGCCATCCCGGGAATTAACCTTGTAAACCTACGCTGCACTCCCTCAATAGCAAGAATGTCCTTCCTCAAATTAGAGGACCAAAACTGCACACAATACTCCATTTGTGGTCTCACTAGGGCGCTGTACAACTGCTCCTTTGCTCCTATATTCTATTCCTCTTGTTATAAAGGCCAACATGACATTTGCTTTCTTCACTGCCTGCTGTACCTGCATGCTTGCTTTCATATACTGATGTACAAGAACCCCAAGATCGCGTTATACTTCCCCTTTTCCCAACTTGACGCCATTTAAATAGTAATCTACCTTCCTGTTTTTGCTACCAAAATTGATAACCTCACATTTATCCGCATTAAACTTCATCTGCCATGCATCTGCCCACTCCCCCAACCTATCCAAGTCACCCTGCATTCTCATAGCATCCTCCTCACAGTTCACACTGCCACCCAGCTTTGTGTTATCTGCAAATTTGCTAAAGTTACTTTGAATCCCTTCATCCAAATCATTGATTTATATTGTAAATAGCTGCGGTCCCAGCACTGAGCCTTGCGGTACAGATGTGAACAATATAATGGTAATTTATTTAACCAACTGGGTTTGGCTGATTCATGCACACTCTGCTTTTGAAGAGTCAACTTCATGCAGTGGAGTCTCATTTAGGTGGTGGTTATTCATATCCATCTCCGACAGGTAAGGCAATGCAATAAAGACTCATTCAGATTTTAAGCCATTTAAGTGGGGCTTTGGAAGCCAGTTGCAGAAGGAGATCCTGAGGATGACCATGATTTGGGCCAATCCAAGGATAAGGCTTGCACAGCCGCAAAAAGTTAAATTGTTTAATGTTGATAAGAATTACAAAACAATTCCAAAACAATTGGAATAATAAGAAAGGACTGCTCATTTGGTCTTGAGGCAAAGGCATAACTGTCATTGATTTTATTGGCTTCCCCAGTTGCCTTCAATCCCTAATAATATACTTCCAATATAAGAAACACTTTCCTCGGACATGGAATTAGAGGAAATTGACCCATCGTGATTATGGAATGATTGAGCGTGTTAGGACAGTGGGCAACTTCCCCAAAAGGGGAGAATTGGGCCTAGAGATTGCACCCCTTCAGTATGGCACAACACACAATACCCCAGTCAGGTAGAAAGACCACTTCTGTCCAGAAGAATGTGTCCTGCCACACTAATTGAGAGATACGAGCCATCAGTGCCCACATTTGACGTCATGTAAAAACATCAATTTAACAATAAATTTGGTTACACCAGCTCACTAGAATAACAGACAGTTGATGCTGAGAATTCAACTCAGCATTTTCAGTTGTTCAACATATCAATCATCAAATAATTCAAATCATTTTAAGCCTATATCACAACACTGACATATAAAGTGAATAACACAGCTTTTAATCTTGCATTGGCACCACTAATTTGGAACACATTGATGCAATCATAAAGAAAGCTCATCAACACCTCTACTTCCTTAGAAGATTGCAGAGATTCAGTACGTCAACGAATACTCTCTTGAACTGTTACAGATGTACAGTAGAAACTATATTGACCCATTGCATCATGGCCTGACTCAGCAATTCGGACATTGAAGAATGAAAAAGTTTGCGAAATTTTGTGAATACTGTAGAGGTCTCTAAAGATTTCTGAAAGCAACGGTGTGCACAAGTGAACCACTGGCTGTAACCAGACACTAACAAGTTAGAATGAAATAGTTATACAGTAGGGAGGGAAACAGGCCCTTCAGCCTAACATGCCCCATCTACACTAGTCCTATCGAACTACATTTAGCCCATATTCCTCTAAACTATCCTATTCATATATCCGTCTACATGCTTGTTAAACATTGTGATGGTACCTGCCTCAACGACCTTCTCTGGCAACTCATTACATCTACCTATCACGCTTTGTTTAAAAAAAGTTATCCCTCTGATTCCTATTTAATCTTTTCACCCCTCACCTTAAACCTATGTCCTCTGATTCTAGATTCCTCTACCCTGGGTAAAAGACTGTGCATTCATCCTATCTGTTCCTCTCATGATCTTATATGTCTCTATAAGATCACCCTTCATCCCCCTGCACTCCAAGGAATGAAGTCCTAGCCTGCTCAACCTCTCCCTGTAGATCAGACTCTTAAGTCCTGGCAAATATTTCTGGGCTACTTTAAGAATTGCTCCTTTCAATTTACATTGCACTTATTATTAGTTCTGAATCTGCGGCCTATTCAATTATTCTACCAGCCTGTCTCAATCTCCCTGAAGTTTGTTCTATGTTCTTCCATTCATTGCATCTCCAAGTTTGATGACATCTGTAAATTTTGAAACCAAATCTGTTCAAGTCCAAGATATTGACATGTATTGAGAAAATAATTGCGGCTGTCTCAATAATACTCCATGAGAACTCTAGTGTACAGTTCCCTTCGGCCTCAATACTTCCATGAACTTC
>NC_045968.1:22579510-22679969 GCF_010909765.2 Amblyraja radiata
GCTTAATATTTTCTCAAAGGTAATTCATTTCAGCAGTAAACATATCTTTAGCCCCATGGATTTGACCATTAGTTGAATTATATCTTCAGAAAAGACCTAGTGAGTAAAGCTTGAAGAAAGACACAAAATGCTGGAGTAACTCAGTGAGACGGGCAACATCTCTGGAGAGAAACAATGGGTGGCGTTTCGGATTGAGACCCTTCTTCAAACAGAAAAACGTCACCCACTCTTCTCCAGAGATGCTGCCTGTCCCACTGTGTTACTCCAGCATTTTGTGTCTATCTCCTGTGTTAACGAGCATCTGCAGTTCCTTCCGATGCAAGCGATTGAAGCTATTTTGAATGAATTATAATTTGTTTCAGTTTTGCAAAGATCTAAAATCTACATCCCCAAAAATACATTAAATAGTAGAAGGTGCATTCATCCAGAAATTGTATCACTTCACTTTTTTTGGCTGCAAGTGTTTAGAAGTTGATTTTAACTGGAGCATGATTGTTCCTGGGTGAAATCCAGACAATTGGACAATTGGAACAGGTGCTTCTGGTCACTAGAAAAAAAATCAGATACTATCCGCCTTTGATTTGGAGTCTGCATGCATAGAAACGGTGCCATCGGTCGACCGAGACCACGCTGACCAACGATCACTTGTGCATTTAAGTTCTATGTTATCCCACTTTATCATAGACTAATGTTATCCCTATTATCATCCTCATCCACACATTAGAGACAATATTTTTTTACAGAGGCCAATTAACCTACGCACCGGTACATCATTTGGATAGGGGAGTAAGTGGAGCACCAGAAGGCAACCCAAGAGGTCACAGGGAAAACATGCAAACTCCCCACAGACAGCATCTGGAGTCAGGATCAAAGACAATTGGCCTTGGTCTTTACCTTGGAGGCACCACACTGAATAACCTGAGCAGGATTGCGCCCATGTTGAAGTGCAGTTTTGGTCCCCTAATTTGAGGAAGGACATTCTTGCTATTGAGGGAGTGCAGCGTAGGTTTACAAGGTTAATTCCCGGGATGGCGGGACTGTCATATGCTAAGAAAATGGAGCGGCTGGGCTTGTACACTCTGAAGTTTAGAAGGATGAGAGGGAATCTAATTGAAACATATAAGATTGTTAAGGAGGAACTGCAGATGCTGGAAAATCGAAGGTACACAAAAATGCGGGAGAAATGCGGGTGCAGCAGCATCTATGGAGTAAAGAAAATAGGCAACGTTTAGGGCCGAAACCCTTCTTCTGACTGATTGTTAAGGGTTTGGACACACTAGAGGCATGAAACATGTTCCCGATGTTGGGAGAGTCCAGAACCAGGGGTCACAGTTTAAGAATTAGGGTAAGCCATTTAGAACTGAGACGAGGAAACACTTTTACTCACAGAGAGTTGTGAGTGTGGAATTCTCTGCCTCAGAGGGCGGTGGAGGCTGGTTCTCTGGATACTTTCAAGAGAGAGCTAGATAGGGCTCTTAAAGATAGCGGAGTCAGGGGATATGGGGAGCAGGCAGGAGCGATGTACAGATTGGGGATGATCAGCCATGATCACAATGAATGGCAGTGCTGGCTCGAAGGGCCGAATGGCCTACTCCTGCACCTATTGTCTATTCTATTGAAGCTGTGTGGGAGTTCAGGGGGGGTTTGTGTGTGACTCTGCTCTGTGCTGAACGCAGCTTCACCTGGGATTTGTCCATGTAGTTGTGATCAAAATTTGACGGCAAGTTCTGCAAATATAAAATGCTCAAAGCAAGCAATTCATAAAGATACAACAAACTAGACTGCATACATTCATTAATATGCTAACTTCAAAGCTCTTTGAAAAGAGGTCTGTCTATTGCTCGTGGATTATGAAAATATGTAGTGGACAGTTGTTCCTGAGCCTGTAAAAAAGGCAATGTGAGTGAGCAAGTTTAAAATAAATGCTGGAAAATCTTGCCATTAAATAAGATTCAGGAGCATTAACAAGCTTTTCTCATTCATGTTCAAGACCTGGGCATTGCCATGCCTTAATTGCCTTTGAGAAGGTTGGAGTGAGCTGCCTTCTTGAACTGCTGCAGTGTTTCTGGTGAAAGCACTCCCACAGTGTCACTGGGTAGGGAATTCCTAGTCCATTCCTGAAACATTAGTATCAAGGAGACAACGACACAAACCTCTCCAGACCTACTGATTTTTAAGTAAGATCACTGCAAAGCTTTGGGACAGCTTGTGTTGGATGAACCATGCGGCCTAAGACTTGGAAAGTCACGCATACACAACTAGTTATTGGTTACTTTAAGGCAGTATAAACCAGAAGTCACATTTCCAGAATATTTCTGTAGATATAGAGAGAACCGGAGCTGCATGGGCAATGATTATTGAAAGTGGCAGGGCAGGCTGATTAAAAGAAAGCATATGTGACTTTGAGCTATATTTGTAAAGGCAGGAGTTGCCAGAGCAAGGAAGTCATGATGAAGCTCTATAAATCGCTGGTTTGGTGCAAATGCAGTCTCATGCACAGATCTGCGTTGTGCACCCTGGGAAAATGTCACGCCCTGAGAGATAGCACAGAGGACATTTGATAAAATATGAGGGTTCAGTTATGTGGATAGAATGGAGTAGTAACGTTTTGAGTAGAAGAATGTTTACTCCAGCCTTTTGTGTCTATCTTCAGTTTAAACCAGCATCTGCAGTTCCTTCCTACACAGGAGAAATTGATAGATGTGTTTACAATCATTAACACAGTAGATGTAGACATAGACATTTTTTTTCAAGATAGACCCAAAATGCTGGAGTAACTCAGCGGGACGGGCAGCATCTCTGGATAGGAGGAATAGATGATGTTTCAGGTCGAGACCCTTCTTCAGGCTGAGTCAGGGGAAAGGGAGATACAGCGATAAGATAGCGTAAGGTGTGAAAACGAGATGTGGATGGAGATCAAGGAGAATGTAGAATAGATCATTGTTAGCTTGGAAAAGGTAAGAACAAAGCAACAGAGATAAAATGTAATTGAGGACAGTCAGACTGGTCAGAGAACTGGGAAGAGAGAGAGGGAAAGCATGGGTTACTCAAAGTTAGATAAGTCAATATTCATACCGTTGGGGTGTAAGCTGACCAAGCAAGATATAAGGTGCTGTTCCTCCAGTTTGCACTGGACCCCACTCTGACAATGGAGGAGGCCCAGGACAGAAAGATCAGTGTGGGAATGGGAGGCGGAGTTAAAGTGTTTAGCAACTGGGAGATCAGGTAGGTTTAAGCAGACTGATTTTTTCCCCAAGTTGATAGAAGGATCAAAAATCAAGGCACATGGAGTGAAAGTGACTGGAAAAATAAACAAAAGTGACTAGTGCAAAGCCATTCTTATGTAGCAAGTAGTTAGGATCTGGAATGCACCGCTATGCATAGGAGTGGAAGCAAACTTAATTGTCAAGTTGAAAGGGATCTGCATAAACATCTCATAGAGTCTCAGAGTCCTACAGCATGAAAATAAGGTCCTTCAGCTAATCAAGCATCAATTTACACTCATCCAACACTCATCCTTTTAAAATATTTTATCCACATTGCCATCAATTATCACCAGACTCTAACACTCACCTACATGCTTGTGTCAACTCACAGGAAAAACGTACAAACTCCACATACATAGCACTATACTCAGGTCACTGGAGTTCCCCAGCTGGGCCTCTTTGCTGCCCATTTGCAGACTCCTGGAAAGAGGGCAGAGAATTGGCACTATTGCTCAAGTTCAAGTTCGAATTTATTGTCACGTATCAATTAAGGTACAGTGATATTTGAGTTACCATACAGCCATACTAAGTAAAAAGTAACAAGACACACAGCCACATAAAATGAAATGTAACATAAACATCCACCACAGCAGAATCCACATTCCTCACTGTGATAGAAGGTAAAACGTTCAATCATCTTCCTCGCATGTTCAACCATGGCCGGAGCTGTTGAACCTTCCGCAGTCGTCGCTGCAGACGGTCCGATGTCCAAAGCTCTCGCATCGGGATGATCAAAACTCTGGCGTCGGGACGGATTGGAACACTCCGCGGCATGGAGCTCCCGAGTCAGCCTCTTACCGGACATCGCAGGCTTCATGGTGTTAAAGCCCCCTGGTTGGAGATCTTCACAGGCGATCTTTGGCAAAGGATCGCAGGCTCAGCAATTATGAAGTCCGCCTGCCCACAGCTGGAAGTGCCGGGTCGGCCTTCAGGAAAGGGGGATCTGTTGCAAGGGCACTTTGTAGCTTTGTAAGCGCCCTCTATGTGGCGACTATTTGCATGCCTTGGGTATGCAAGACTATAATAAAAGTATACAATAAAGTATTCATTCATTCAAGAAAGGTTAATGTGACTGTATAGTGTGCGTTTTACATTGAAAGGCACAAAGTGCTAGAGTAACTCAGCTGGTCAGGCAGCATCCCTGGAGAACATGGGTGGGTGACATTAGGTTGGGACCCTTCTTCAGAAGGATTTCACTTTATTAAAGCAGTGACACAGGGAGCCTAATTACTTGCCTAACTGCACCAGTTGGAGGGATTTGGGAGACACTAAAATGGAAGTGACATTTAGGTGTACAGTTTACGGCTAAAGAGATTTTTTGGTACCTCGTGATCAGCATTGATAGGGCAGTTGCAGATAAAAAGGAATACTAGAGGAATTGGCATTGTATATTGAACTGCAAGATCCTGTTGGTGCAGCATCTGAGTAAGTATTTGCATTTCAAACACAAAGCAACTTTTGAAGTAGTGTATCATGTAAACTTTTGAAGATATATCTGTACTCATCACAATGTGACATTGGTCTTGTGTCGACACTCCTGAGATTAGATTCTTAAAATCAAAATCTGGTCTCAACAAGATAAAAGAGATTAGATAGAACAGACATCGCATCTCTGAAACTAGGCTCCGAGCAGTCCGGCCCCAACGCCTGAACTATCGGTGGAAAAGTGACAGTTGTATATTCTGTTTTCTTGGATCTCTTATCACCAGGACCTTGAGTTTAACATCCCTATTCCTCAAATAATTGAACAGTCAATATTCCTTAGAGTTGAGGCATCAACCTCATCAAGCCACCTTTTTTTCTGACAATAACTGAGAAAACTCAACGGCATCAAGTCATTCGTCTGTCCTTGGGCAACTTAATGACATTTAGGGATCCAGTCCAACTGGGGGGGGGGGGGGGGGAAGAATGCTGTTCGTTATTGCCGATTGTCCATTACAACCGAGTCAACACGATTTGTTAGGCGACTGGCGGCTACTGTCAAGTTTGGGCCACTCGCTTACTAAAACCGGGACGGACGGACAGACACGGGCACGGACACACGCACACACACGCACACACGCACACACGTGCACACGCGCACACACGCACACACGCACACACACACACACACACCGATGAATAGGAAGGTTAAGACAGCTAGCACAGTGTACGGTAACTCCTTTAAAAGAGGGGGGAGGGGGGGGAGGGAAAGAAGGGGGGAGAAGGAGTGGAGACACTTAAAATAATAAATCTTAATTATTCGGTTTTTTTCCAAAAAACAATAACAAAACAAAAAAACAAAACAAAAAGAATAATGATAAACATAACAATGATATTGATACATAGGGATCAGGATTACATAATAACAAGTATAACCCAAATATGAGTCCAGTATCAAAATACACATTGAATATAGACCTCCCGGTCTCTAGGTAAATATAGTTAAATGTTTAAAAGAAAACTTATATGTAGAAATAAAACAAATAAAAAAGAAAAAAAAAAGAAAAAAAGAGAAAAAAGGAAGAAACAAAACCCCCCTAAACTAGAAAAAAAAAGCAAAACAGAATCTGAGCTGAGAATTCCAACAATTTATGTCCCTGTTTGTCGTCAAGTCCGTTCCACCATAAAAAGGTTAAATAATTTTTATAAAGGTTGGAGAGGGAGAAATTTATGTTGTGTGAAAATGTTGAATAAACCTTCCCCAAGTCTTATTAAATTTAACCAAGTGTTCAACAATGTCACTCCTGATTTTTTCTAAATTTAAACATTATATCGTTTCAGAGTACCAATGAAGCGTGGTCGGAGTGTTAGAGTCTTTCCATTTAAATGAAATAGATCTTCTGGCGATTAATGTGGTAAAAGCAGTCAGCCGATGGGCGGGACGGGACAAATGAATAGAATCTAACATTGGTAGCCCAAAAATTGCAGTAATAGGATGAGGTTGTAAATCAATACCTAAAACTACAGAAATAGTATCAAAAAATTATTTCCAATATTTTTCCAAAAGTGGGCAGGACCAAAACATATGGGTCAGTGAGGCCACTTCAGAATTACATCTCTCACAGGTAGGATTTATATGACCATAAAAATGAGCTAACATCTTTTGACATATGAACTCTGTGAACCACCTTGAATTGTATCAGAGCGTGTCTTGCACACATTGAGGAAGTATTAACTAATTGCGGAATCCTCTCCCATTTCTCTATAGATAGAGCAATTTGGAGTTCTCTTTCCCAGTCATTCTTAATTTTTTCAAATATATCTATTTGTAATTTCAAAATCAACTCATAAATTGTCGTTATTAATCCTTTCTAATAAGGGTTCAAATGTAATTTTTTCCCCAAGATTTTGGTTTGATGTGGTAGCGGAAAAAAGGGTATAGCCTTCAAAAAATGTCTAATTTGTAAATATCTAAAAAAGTGTGAATTAGTTAAATTATATTTATTGGAGAGTTGTTCGAAAGACATAAAACAACCATCCAAAAACAAATCACGAAAAACTACTAATCCCTTCCTCTTCCATAACAGAAAGGCTTGATCAGTACTAGAAGGTTGGAAGAGAAAATTAGGTATGATAGAACTCGATAAGATAAAATCATTCAGTCCAAAAAACCTATGAAATTGAAACCATATTTGAAATGTATGTCTTATTATTGGGTTAGTCGTATATTTATTCAATCTCGTAATTGTTAAAGGTAACGAGGCCCCTAGAATACGTTCAAGATTTATCCATCCTGGGCATTGGGTATCTTCTAAATCTTTTGTCCAAAACGTTAAATTACGAACATTAACTGCCCAATAGTCGAATCTAAGGTTCGGCAGTGCCAAACCACTGTCTTTTTTTGATTTCTGTAAGTATTTTTTACTTGGTCTGGAATTTTTATTCAGCCAGATATATGAAGAAATTTTGGAATCAATAATATCAAAGAAAGAGTTGGCAATAAAAATTGGTATCGCCTGAAATAAATACTAAAATTTAGGTAAGATAAACATTTTAATTGCATTGATTCAGCCGATTAAAGATAAGGACATTTGTGACCATTTAGTAAACTGTTGTTTGATATGGTCAATTAAAGGCGTAAAATTAGCTTTAAATAAATCCTTGTTTCTTGGTAATCTTAATACCTAAATAAGTAAAACATTCGGTAGTCAATCTATAAACTGTCCATAATTCGAAACTAGATTGTTTAATGGAAAAAGCTCACTCTTACTAAGATTTAGTTTATAACCAGAGAAACTACTAAATTGATTAAACATAGAAACATAGAAACATAGAAATTAGGTGCAGGAGTAGGCCATTCGGCCCTTCGAGCCTGCACCGCCATTCAATATGATCATGGCTGATCATCCAACGCAGTATCCCGTACCTGCCTTCTCTCCATACCCTCTGATCCCCTTAGCCACAAGGGCCACATCTAACTCCCTCTTAAATACAGCCAATGAACTGGCCTCGACTACCCTCTGTGGCAGGGAGTTCCAGAGATTCACCACTCTTTGTGTGAAAAAAGTTCTTCTCATCTCGGTTTTAAAGGATTTCCCCCTTATCCTTAAGCTGTGACCCCTTGTCCTGGACTTCCCCAACATCGGGAGCAATCTTCCTGCATCTAGCCTGTCCAACCCCTTAAGAATTTTGTAAGTTTCTATAAGATCCCCTCTCAATCTCCTAAATTCTAGAGAGTATAAACCAAGTCTATCCAGTCTTTCTTCATAAGACAGTCCTGACATCCCAGGAATCAGTCTGGTGAACCTTCTCTGCACTCCCTCTATGGCAATAATGTCCTTCCTCAGATTTGGAGACCAAAACTGTACGCAATACTCCAGGTGTGGTCTCACCAAGACCCTGTACAACTGCAGTAGAACCTCCCTGCTCCTATACTCAAATCCTTTTGCTATGAAAGCTAACATACCATTCGCTTTCTTCACTGCCTGCTGCACCTGCATGCCCACTTTCAATGACTGGTGTACCATGACACCCAGGTCTCGCTGCATCTCCCCTTTTCCTAGTCGGCCACCATTTAGATAATAGTCTGCTTTCCTGTTTTTGCCACCAAAATGGAGAACCTCACATTTATCCACATTATACTGCATCTGCCAAACATTTGCCCACTCACCCAGCCTATCCAAGTCACCTTGCAGTCTCCTAGCATCCTCCTCACAGCTAACACTGCCCCCCAGCTTAGTGTCATCCGCAAACTTGGAGATATTGCCTTCAATTCCCTCATCCAGATCATTAATATATATTGTAAATAGCTGGGGTCCCAGCACTGAGCCTTGCGGTACCCCACTAGTCACTGCCTGCCATTGTGAAAAGGACCCGTTTACTCCTACTCTTTGCTTCCTGTTTGCCAGCCAGTTCTCCATCCACATCAATACTGAACCCCCAATGCCATGTGCTTTAAGTTTGTAAACTAATCTCTTATGTGGGACCTTGTCGAAAGCCTTCTGGAAGTCCAGATGTACCACATCCACTGGTTCTCCCCTATCCACGCTACTAGTTACATCCTCGAAAAATTCTATAAGATTCGTCAGACATGATTTACCTTTTGTAAATCCATGCTGACTTTGTCCAATGATTTCACCACTTTCCAAATGTGCTGCTATCCCATCTTTAATTACTGACTCTAGCAGTTTCCCCACTACCAATGTTAGACTAACTGGTCTGTAATTCCCCGTTTTCTCTCTCCCTCCCTTCTTAAAAAGTGGGGTTACGTTTGCTACCCGCCAATCCTCAGGAACTACTCCAGAATCTAAAGAGTTTTGAAAGATTATTACTAATGCATCCACTATTTCTGGAGCTACTTCCTTAAGTACTCTGGGATGCAGCCTATCTGGCTCTGGGGATTTATCGGCCTTTAATCCATTTAATTTACCCAACACCACTTCCCGGCTAACCGGGATTTCACTCAATTCCTCCAACTCCTTTGACCCGCGATCCCCTGCTATTTCCGGCAGATTATTTATGTCTTCCTTAGTGAAGACGGAACCAAAGTAGTTATTCAATTGGTCCGCCATATCCTTGTTCCCCATGATCAACTCACCTGTTTCTGACTGCAAGGGACCTACATTTGTTTTAACTAATCTCTTTCTTTTCACATATCTATAAAAACTTTTGCAGTCAGTTTTTATGTTCCCTGCCAGTTTTCTTTCATAATCTATTTTTCCTTTCCTAATTAAGCCCTTTGTCCTCCTCTGCTGGTCTCTGAATTTCTCCCAGTCCTCCGGTATGCTGCTTTTTCTGGCTAATTTGTACGCATCATCCTTCGCTTTGATACTATCCCTGATTTCCCTTGTTATCCACTAGAATTAAGTAGTGCTACTATTGCCAGAGTAGATTTCTCAGGGTTAGAAATGAATAATAACAGATCATCTGCATAAAGAGATAGCTTATGTGTCTTATTCCCGCGGACAATACCAAAAATATTAGGGGATTCCCTAATAGCGGTGGCCAAACGTTCCAAAGCAATATTAAACAGTAAAGGACTTAAAGGACAGCCCTGTCTAGTACCTCGAAAGAGTTTGAAAAAGGGGGATCTCTGATTATTGGTAAGTACAGAAGCCTGAGGTATATGATATATCAACTTGATCCAATAAATACATTTTGGACCAAACTTAAAATTTTCACGTGTATTGAATAAGTATTCCCAAACTACTCTATCAAACGCCTTCTCGGCATTAAGTGAAATGACACATTCTGGGGTTTTATTTGACGCTGTATATACGATATTCATTAATCTCCTAACGTTAAAGTATGAGTAACGATTTTTAATAAAACCTGTCTGATCTTCAGAAATAATTTGTAGTAAAATATTTTCCAATCTCATAGCTAATATTTTGGAAATAATTTTGGAATCTACATTTAACAGTGATATAAGTCTATATGATGTCACTTCAGTAGGGTCTTTATCTTTTTTAAGAATTAAAGAAATAGATGCTTCATAAAAGGATTGTGGTAATCTATTCCTTAAAAAGCCTTCTTTAAAAACCTTGCATAGCCAGGGAGACAATAAACTTGAAAAATACTTTAAAAATTCTAATGTAAACCCATCTAAACCTGGAGCTTTACCAGAATTCATTGAAAGGATTGCTTTCTGTATTTCTTCCTCCGTGATGGGTTCATCTATCAACAGAGACTCATTATGTGGTAAATTTGGCAAGTTCAGTTTCTTTAAAAACTCATGCATATTGGAATCAGTAGGAAATTCTGATTAGTATAGGGAGGATTAAAATTCCTGAAAGGATTTATTAATTTTGTCATGGTCTACAGTTAGTGCCATTCAATATGATCAGCCATGAAGGGCCGAATGGCCCACTCCTGCACCTATTTTCTATGTTTCTATGTTTCTATCCCGTTTACTCACTTTAGTAATCTGACGTTTGGCCGACACCGCTTTCAACTGATTAGCGAGTAATTTACCAGATTTTTCGCCATGTATACAAAAATAACTTTTGGTTTTAAGTAGCTGGTTCTCAATCTATGATACTAATAACAAATCATATCTCAATTGAAGTTCAACTATTCTCATAGAGCTCTAAACTAGGAGCTTTTGAATATTTTTAATCAATTTCTTTGATCTCGTCAGCCAATATACGTATTTCTTTTTGAGTTTGTTTTTTTTAATCCCGCAGAGTATGAATAAATTTGTCCACCAATATATTCCTTAAAAGCATCCCAGACTACACCATTGGATATTTCTTCAGTAGAGTTTGCCAAGAAGAAGAAAGCAATCTGATCTTTAATAAAATTAACAAAATTTAAATCTTGAAGCAAAGTAGCACTAAATCGCCATTGTTTAGCACTAAACTTGGAATCAGGTAGTTTGATTGATAGTTTCAATGGTGCGTGATCAGAAATAGCAATTGCATCATACTCACATGCAGTGACCGAAGAAGCTAGCCGAGAATCTATTATAAAGTAGTCAATCCTAGAATAACTATGATATACACAAGAAAAAAAAAGAAAATTCTTTGTCATTTGGGTGTAAGAATCTCCAAACTTCTAACATTCCAGTCAAGTAAACTGAATTGATAAAACTAGCTGATTTATTTGGAAGCACATGATCAGATGTAGATCTGTCAATCAAGGGGTTCAAACAACAGTTGAAATCTCCACCCATTATTAAAAAGTGTTCATTTAAATTAGGTAAGGATGCAATTAACTGATTAAAAAACTCAGGGTGATCAATATTTGGTGCATAAACATTCACCATAGCAACATTTTGGTTATAAAGAACACCAGTAATCACCAAAAATCTACCATATGGATCAGAAATTGTTTCATAATGAACAAACGGAATTGAGGAGTCAATAAAAATAGAGACTCCTTTCACTCTAGCCTGTGAATTTGAATGAAACTGCTGTCCTCTTCAAAACTTGAAAAATCGTTGATTGTCATCTTGCCTTACATGAGTTTCTTGAACAAAAATAATCTGAGCATTTAGTCTACAAAGAACTTTATTTTTTAAATCCTCTTAATGGGATGGTTCAAGCCATTCACATTCCATGAAAGGAAGTTAATAACTTTATCCATATTGTTTGTAATAGCCTAATAGTTCATGATACTGGAAGAAGAAAAATCTAGGGTGGAGCCAGAAGTTACGACATTTCAGACATTTTTGTAGTTCAGATTCTGCACAAATGAAAAACACTAAGTAAGAAACAAAAGACCCCCCCCCCCCCCACCACCCACCCACCCACCCATGTAAAGCCCAAAACTGACCAATAGACAGGCAGTCCCTTCCCTATCCCCGTCTCTTCTAACAACAGCACCCAGCGTAAAAGAAAAGCATATTTGCCACTCAATAGTCAAAACACAGTCAATGTTGTGGTTTGAAAAAAAAAGGCCATGTTGGCAGTGGAGCTGAAGCTTACCATTAAAAAGTCGTATACGCAGTCTAACTGGATAAAGTAAGGCTGGGCGCAACTTTTTCTTAAACAAATCAGACATTAGATTATGGAAAGATTTTCTTATTTCCAAAAGCTCGTAACTATAATCAGGAACAAACCAAAACTTGCATCCTTCATATTCATCCACGCCCAACTTTTTTGCTGCCTGGAGAATATTCTCCTTCATTTGCAGGAAGTGAAACTGAACAATCAAATGTCTCGGTTTATTACCAGATTTCTTCCCAATCCTGTGTGCGTTATCCAAAACT
The DNA here is from genome assembly GCF_010909765.2 of Amblyraja radiata. Taxonomy (NCBI): domain Eukaryota; kingdom Metazoa; phylum Chordata; class Chondrichthyes; order Rajiformes; family Rajidae; genus Amblyraja; species Amblyraja radiata. The sequence goes on from NC_045968.1 coordinate 22,591,910, forward strand.
GGAAGATTTTCATAGTGCTCAATTTTTAAATTCTCATTTATCATTTTAGAAGCATATTTTATAACATTATATCCTTCTTGACCTTCCGGCAAACCAACAATTCGCAAATTCAGTCGACGGCTTCTGTTTTTCAGATCCATATTTTTGATCTTGTATTGCTGGAGTGCTCAAGTATTTTCATTCATTCTCCGTTTCAGTTTTTCATTCTTCAAATCTCTCTCCTGGCCCAGGGTTCGCAAGTTATCAGTTTGTTCCTTCTATTCACGAGATTCATCTTGTAACACAATCAGCTTATCTTGAACTTCCTTCAATTTGCTCGAAACCCCTTTCACCATTTCTTCCAAACTGCAAAATCTTGTTTTCATTTCATTTTTAAGTTCATCGTTCATTTTCGATATTGCTTCTATAAACTAGAGTCAGAAGCTGTGGCTTTCCCACGTTCCTTCCTTGGGGAGCCTCCTTTCCCTCTTGTCTCCATCCTTTTCACGATTAAGGCGTATAAAAGTGTTATCAACACTTTATGAAAAGTTAGACCGTGCCTTGAAGTCAAGTAATAACATGTAACATTGAAAGAGTGGTAAGTAAAGGTTAAAAGTTAAGGGAGCAAATGAATTTGCAACCTTTACAGCATGTTGCCACGAGGAGAGTGAGACATTTTTAAGAAGCCAGACAACTTTTAATAAGCCAGAGATAAACAGTTGTGAAGTTTGGCAGGCATTCTTGGTTCTGAAAACTCGTGCTTACGTTTTTTCCCGCCAATGAACCAATGAAAATGCCCGGTCAGCAAAGGCGATTAACTAAAACTACCTACGACTACCTCGAACACCCATAACTACATGGCGACCACACTACAACTGCACCTACGACCATAGGATTATCGATTTTTTCCATGGTCATCAATTTTTGGTCGCAGAAATTTTTTTGACATGTTGAAACATTTGCGGCGACCATATGATTCCGCGACTATTTCCCAGAATGCGGGAATTCCTCGCAACCATGAAGGAGACTCACCATAGACCACCAGCGAACATGTGGCAACCATGTGGCGATCATGAGGCGAGTGCAGTCTCCTGCACTTGCCTAAAAAGTCGCCTAAGCGGGACAGGCCCTTAAGGTATTATCATTGTATGTAGTTGAAACAAAGAATGGCAGATAATGATAATACACACATGGACACAAAGTGTGGAGCCCCAAGGTGACTGGGCATGTCCCGTCAGTGTCAGCGGCCTGAAGAAAGCGCTGTCCCCAAAAGCTACAATGTGGGCCACAACAACAGCCAATGGCAATGGTCTGTGCAGTGAGTGAAGAAGGGCTCACTGATGCACCTAGCAAGTCAGGACAGGGACCCCTGGAAGCCTGCAATTTAAGTGGTGTTAGGAGTCGGGGGTCGGTCCGCTATAATCAAAATCCATTAAAAAGGAGTCTGTTAAAATTAAGGTTCACTGTAAATTGGTGGCGAATAACTCAGTAATAATGGTAATGAAATGGAATGTTAAGGGTAAGGTAATTAAACAATTTCCAGTTGTAGATGGTGAAAGCTACTTGCCACTTATCGGATCCTGTCAGAATTCTCTCTCAATCTTGATGAATCATAGACTGCTTCATTTCCTTAGAAGTTACACATGAAATTTTAAATTGAACAGTTATCAATTGGTGTTCAAAGGAAAGAAGATTATTGATAAAGTAGCTGAAAATGGTTGGGTTCTGGACACTGCTCTGATGAATTGCTTTGATGTTATGTTGGATTAACGATTTTAAACATCCAAAACTGTCTTCTTGCAGGCAAAAATATAACTCTAGCAAATCGCTTCAGTTTTATTAGTGTTCTTTGATGCCGAGTTGAATTCAAGGAAGTCACCTCACCTCACCTCTCAAGTTCAAGTTTCAATCCATATTTAGACCAAGGCTGCATTGAAATCTGGAGCCAAGTGGTCCAGGCAAACCCCAAAAGATATCAGTGGGCAGATTATAATCGAGTAAGCACCAATTGATGGCATTACCAACAACACCATCATCTATCACTGTGGATAATTGAGAGTAGGCTGATTGGGCAGTAGTTAATTAGATTGGATTTGTCCTGTTATTTTGGGAGCTGGACAATTTTCCATATCATTGGGTAGTTGCCATTATTATGATTGTATTGAACGAGCTTAGATAATGGCTTTTTGTAATTCTAAGATGCAGGTTTTCAGTATTACAACAAAGATGTTGCCAAGCCTTGAATTCTTACCTGCATCCAGTGACCTCAGCTGTTTCTTCATATCACTTGAAGGGATTAGAATTGGCAGAGGACTGGCTTATGTGATGATGGGGGAGATCTCAGGAGAAAGCAGAGATGGATCGGCCATATGGCACTTCTGCATGAGCATAGATGCAAATGCTTCAGCCTTGCCTTCAAGTACGCAGATGTTGGACTCTGCTGTCGTTAAAGATGGGAATGTTCTTGGAACAACATCCTCCTATAGCTCCTAGGTCTGGTATACATCAGTGGAAACCATTGGATTATCTTTAAATCGGACTTTACTGGACTTTATTTTGCACTAAAAATTATTCCCTTTGTCCTGTTTCTGTTCAATGTGGATGGCTTGTTAATAATCATATATAGTCTCTCCACTGACTGGACAGCATGCACCAAAAAAGCCTTTCAGTGTACCTCGATACACGTGACAATAAACTGAACTAAACTAAAACTACATCATTAACTGATTAACTGTCCACTGCTAAATGTAACATTTTTGATCTGATCCATGGAATGGAATGGAATGGAATACTTTATTGTCACTGGTGAAAAGGCACAGGATATTCTTTGCTGCGTACCCAAGGTATGCAAATATCACCACATAAACAATGCTGACAAAGTATCCCGTGCAGCTCCCCCACCCTTCCTCACAGTTATTCCCCCACGCCCTCGTCGACCGCTGCACCGCCGACTGTGGTTCGACCTGCGAGACTCCATCGGCTGCTGAGGTTCCAATGACGCGGCAAGGCTCCGTCTGGCGTGAGACTCTGTTGGCCTCGGGGCTCCACCACCGCCGAGGCTTTATCGTCCACCACGATGTCCACCGACCCAGATAGGCTTCTCCACGGTCTGCCATCTGCTGTCTGTATGGAGTTATCATACTTATTGTTCAGATGCGATGGGGAGCAGTTACTAGATTGCTAAGCTCTGTAAATTACATGCTGTTCTTGCTGCTTAGGATGTAGGTGCTTATGCCCCTGTCCCACTTAGGAAACCTGAACGGAAACATCTGGAGACTTTGCGCCCCACCCAAGGTTTCCGTGTGGTTCCCGGAGGTTTTTGTCAGTCTCCCTAATGGTCGAAAGTGGTTTCCGCTTCTTCTATATTCCGGCGATTATTTCAAAAAATTCAAAACCGGCCGCGACTAAAAATAAGTTGCCGTTTTAAAAATCGGTAATTTTTTAGTCGAAGCCGGTTGCGATGCTAGTTGAAGGTGGTTGCCGGATGTTGTAGGTAGTGGAAGGTAAGAAGGTGGAATAAAACTGGGTGAAAAAAAGGTCTTACCTTCCACCACCTGCAACCTCCGGTAACCACCTTCAACTAGCATCGCAACCGGCTTCGACTAAAAAATTACCGATTTTTAAAACGGCAACCTATTTTTAGTCGCGGACGGTTTTGAATTTTTTGAAATAATCGCCGGAACATAGAAGCAGCGGAAACCACTTTCGACCATTAGGGAGACTGACAAAAATCTCCGGGAACCTCCGGGAACCGCACGGAAACCTTGGGTGGGGCGCAAAGTCTCCAGAGGTTTCCATTCAGGTTTCCTAAGTGGGACAGGGGCATTAGGTGCCAACCTGGCACCTCATCTGTAGGTTCCTGTATGCCATTCAGCACTCCTCATTGAGCCTCATGGTTGGTCCCATGGCTTTTTATCATCGAATGGGTGAGGCCTATGCCGATCTGTGCAGTTACAGATGTGCTGCTGCATATTTCAGCCACTTTGATGGTCAATAGCTCCTCCTGAGTGCCCAATTTTGACCTGCCAGATTTCTTTAGTATCTGTATATGACTGTGATGGAGAAGTATATGGTGCTATCTGTGGAGTGTGATTAGCTACATGTAAGGCCACCCAAGCTACCATGTCTACTAAGGAAAGTGTTTTTGGTTCGGTCAGCACAGAACAGATGTACTGTATGTAGATAGAGAAAAAACAATTAAAATATAGGAGAGCAAAATAAATAACTAAACCACTCTCATGTGCACAAACAGCAGAGAACGCGGGAAATGATTTTAACTGAGTATACCTACACACATTACCTCATCGTGTTATAAATCTGTCACTTGCAAACTCAAACATACAAGTCATCTTCAAAATTAGTTCATTCTATTTTTCTCATATATTAATAACTTCATCACGCTTTGGGAGACATTGCAATGGCTGGATTCATCAGTCTTTCCCTTTAAATCAGTAGAACCACTTGAGTGCTCTCAGTAAAATCCATGATTAACTGCAAGCAGCAACAGAAGTGGAAAAGTTATCCCCTTAAGCTATTCATATAAGAGGTGCTTGCACTATCTGTGGAAATTCCATTAATACTATCCTGAGATCAGCTGGGGTACCTACTCACTCACAGCATTAATCCACTTTCCAATAGGATGATCTTTTACAGGACATTGCGTTGCAGATAGAATTAATCCTTTCTGACAGCAGCTAATTAAGAAAGAAAATCTTGAGTCGATGCCTTACAGCTATCTTTTTTTTTTAAAGTACTTTTTTAGAAGCAATAACACACTGCTGGAGAATGGAACTTTCCTAATTTTAAGAGCTCCAAATGTAACATTGCACACAATAGTTGAATGAGCAGCAAATCATGGGGTGGGAGATTATCCCTGGTGCCTGGCCAATAATTACCTTCAACTAATGTCACTGAAACAGATTATCTGCCATCATCACACTGCTGTCCGTGGGACAGTTTGCACAAATTGGTTGCAGTGTTTCCTACATTAGACAGTCTACGCTTCATGTGTGCTTCATTGCCTGTCAAGAATTAGAATGCCCCCAAGTCATGAACGAAGGTGTATTATACTGCAAGTTATTTATTTCCCAGGTGTAATCACGTCTCTGTTTATTCTCGGGCTATTGGCAGCAGTGACTGAGGTATCATTTATTCCCCATCTCTAGTTGCTCTTAATAAGGTAACGTTGAGCAGTCTAATTGGACAACTAAAAGTCAGCACTGCAGGTATTTCCAGTGTGCTGACAGGCAACTGGCTTACAAGGTTTTTGATTCAGCAATATAAAGAATATTACTTCCACGTTTGAAGGGGGAACCTGGAGATGATAGCACTTCCAGCATTGATTTTGTGGAAGTCTGGAGGATAGTCCACCCAGGAAGAAGTTTAAACACACAAGGCTGGTAACATCCAGAGAACAGGAGGGAGCCAGACATTTTAAGTGATTGGATCGGATTTCACCACCTCATAGCCTCAAAATCAAAGGACAGACCTTCAGGAAGGAGATGAAGAGGAATTTCTTAGTCAGAGTGAATCTTTGGGACTCATTGCCACACAAGGCTGAGGCCAAGTCAGTGAATATGTTTAAGGTAGAGATAGATAAATTCTTATTAGATAGATAGATGATAGTAGGTTATTGTTAGATAGATAGATAGATGATAGTAGATTATTGTTAGATAGATAGATAGATAGATGATAGTAGATTATTGTTAGATAGATAGATAGATAGATAGATAGATAGATAGATAGATAGATAGATAGATAGATAGATAGATAGATAGATAGATTTTGCTACTATCACTTATGAACCTCTTTAGCACCACATTCCAGATGTTAACCATTCGCTTTGTACAAAAGTTTCTTCTCACATCACTTTTAAAACTATGTCCTCCTATCTTAAACCTATGGCCTCCTGTTTTTGATACCCTTCTCATGGTAAAACAATTCTGACTATCTTCTTCATCGATGCCTCGTCATTTTATACGCCACTATCAGGGCACCACTCAGTTTTCTTCACTTCAGGGGAATGAAACCCTGCCTAACCATTCTCTCCTCATAACTAAAGCCCTCCAACGTTGGCAGCAACATGGTTAATGGAGAGGTTGAGCAGGCTAGGACTTTATTCCTTGAGGCACAGGAGGATAAATGGTGATCTTATAGAGGTGTATAATATCATGAGAGGATTAGATTAGCAATGTCACAAAATTTTGAGATTAAAAAAATCAAGTCTGTAATTTATCCCATCAGATAAAGCATAAAAATAAGTTTAATTTGACACCTAATTCACTTTCATATCTCAAGTATTTAAAAAGTTATGGCCATTTTCATACTCGGAAATTAGCATCTTGTTCCCTATTGATTTTCTATGGACATAACAAAAAAGCTGTGATCGTGGACAGTCAAAAGCCCATAACCTTCTTAAAAATTAAGAGAACTGAATGAAATTTTCAGTTATCGTAGATTGAACCATTCTGAAACAAATATAAAATAATCTTACTTGGATTACCTGAAATTAAAGCATATAATTAGTTAGTTACCCAAGTGTAGCTAATTTCAAACTTCAATGACTAGATCTAAACATCTATCCATTTCTTAATAAATGATTAACATTTTTAAATAGCCTAAGTGTCCAAATAATATTCATAAATAATTCACAATAAAACATGATTTTAAAATCTCATTTACATTAATTTATAGGCCAAATGGAAGGAATTTAGTGTTCAATTGCTGCAAATTAAAGTCCATTTTAAATCAGCTTTCTAGTGGGATCCTGTGAACGCGCTGGTTTAGAACGTTCACATTGCGGTAGATTTGTGCCCTCAAATGCCCAGAAAAATACTGCGGGATATAATGGGGCCCAAAATGAGCTACTCGCAATATTAAACTTTGTATAAAGGGATCTTAAGAAGCCCTTTTTAATGTAAAAATAAGCAGCATACCTTCAATTGTTTGCTCTATGAGACCCTGACAGCTGCCGGTGGTCGCGGGTTTAGAGATTGATTTTTAAACTATTATAACTATTATACAAGGCCTTTAAAACTAATAATAGCTTTTGCGACGGGGTCTTCCAGCGATTTTTCGTTAATAATTATCTAGGCTGAACATCTTCGATTGGAACAGCCTAGAGAAAATCGCGTTTTAAACCCGCCCCCCTCTAAACGGCGCCAAAATCGCGCACACCCGCAGCGACAGATTTTCAGCGACGCTTCAGGTAGGCTTTGCAACATACCTAATTAGATGGGGCACATGCACAGAGATCTTTACACAAAGTAAAGGAATCAGGAAACAGAGCACATAAGTTTAAGTTAAGGTGATCTGTAGGGATGAGCACAATTTTTCTCAACAACCACAAATTGGTGTAGTCCACAGTAGGAGCTTCATCAGTCAGTGTTAGATTATTTATTTAATGTTTTTTTATAAAATCTATGACTTTTTAAGAAATCTGATTGGAGCAGAATTTCACAACACACCGAAACAGTTTATAATACTGTTACATCACAATCTATTGCAGCTCTGCTTTGGGTCTTTCATTTATAATTAGGTTTGCGCAGGGCCTTCAGATGAAATTAACGGAAATACAAACAAAAGTTAAACCAGGATGTTTAGCAAATGCAGTTGGATCATTTTCTGTGCAAATGTGACAGAGATGAAGTGGAATATATGACCAATATAATGAAAGAGAAGTTGGAAAAGATGAGGCAGTGTTTGGCCTTCAACAGAAAATATGATGCTACATAGATAAAGTATGGTTTTATTTCAAATTGGAAAGAGGAATGGTCCAAACCTCTGCAGTTTGATTTGTGTAGTGTGCTTCTGTGCAATGATGCTATGAAACCTTCCAAAATGATTTGTCACCTTGATACCAAATGCCCAAACATAAAAGAAAAGCCAGTGGATGTTTCTTTCCAATGGGTGCAAGGAGAAGTGTCGTCTCTACAAAAATTACTGCATGCTGCAATAACGAAAAATGAAGAAATGCATCTCCTCGACCAACACATTGCTAAATGCAATTTATTATTAATAATAGGTCAACATAATAATGCCTTTGATATTAGATGCCTGTGTTTTAGCCTTGAGTGGCGTCAGTTGCCATGAAAATTAGTTCCAAAAGAAACTGCCTCACCTAGATTTTCCGATATTGCAGAAGACATTGAATCCTAATTGACTAAAAAGGTGCAAACAGTCAGATGAGCCTCTTGCGCTATACTTTTGAAGAGGCTTTCTTGAAAATTTACTTTGCCATAAAGACTGCCACAAAATACAACCGGTGTTGGCGTTATATCTTCTGTAAGAGTATCTGACAGAGCAGACTTGTGATACCGTTGCATTAGTATATGCACTGACTCGAAGGATCACCATTACAAAGAGTGATCAGCAGCAGTGGCTAAAGTGATTGAAGCTACACCAGGTGCACATTGCAAAGCCCTTGCTACATTAGTCATAGAATTGCAGAGCTATACAGTATGGAAACAGGCCCATCGGCCCAACTCACCTGTGCCAATCAAGTCGCCAGAGATAGCAATCCAAGTTTGTCCAGCCTCTGCTTATAGCTAATAGCCCCTAATACGGACAGCACCTGGTAAACCCCTTCTGCACCCTCATCAAAAGCTTCACATCCTTACTATAATGGAGCAACCAGAACTGCAATACTCGAAATGCAGCCTAACAAAAGTTTAAAAACATTGCAAAATGACTTCCTGACCCTTATACTCAATGGCCCAACCGATTAAGGTAAGTATTACATAGGCCTTCTTTACCACTTTATCTACTTATGTTGCTATTTTCAGGGAATTATGAATTTTGACCCTGCGATCCATTGTACATTAATGTTATTAATATACGAAGTGCTCCACCTCACACTTGGCTGGATTAATTTCAAACTGACGTTTCTCCACCCATATCTGTAACTGATCTATATTCTGACATATGCTTTTACAATCTTCATCATTGTGGTGTCATCTGAAAACTTACTTCATACAAGTTATGCATTTACCGAGCCGCCATCAATTGTGGTGTCATCTGTAAACTTACTTCATCCAAGTCGTGTATTTACAAAGCCGTGCAGCAGAAGGATTCCGGCTGAGCTGCGGGCTGCGGACCAGGACCGTAGCCGGAGGACTTTATCGAGGCGCTGGGGTCTCGTTGCCTCCCGGATGGCCGTGGAGAAGCTGGGGCCTCGCGGGTCAGAACCGCAGCCGACGGAACCTGGGTTGGAGCCACGAAGTTGCCCGGGGAGGACCCGGCAGTGATAGTAGATAGTGTGGTGGTCGTTGAGGGCGACGATCGACGGCCGTGTACGGATCACGCGGAGTGAGGACACCGCTGCCAGGGGAAGGAACAATGGGGACCCAGTGTGCGGGGTCCACTGTGAGGGGTGGGGCGAGGGGGAAATGGAGGGCCAGGTGTGGGGGGACCGCCATGAGGGAGGGGGATGAACAATGGACAATGGAGGACATGGCATACCTTGGGAATGCAAGCAAAGAATTCCACTGTGACTGGTCACATGTGACAATAAAATAATCATTCATTCATTCATTCATTCATTCATTCATTCATTCATTCATTTATTCATTTATTCATTCATTCATCTCACAAAGAACAGAACACTGATACCTGCAAAACACCATCGGTGACAGACCTCGAGCCAGAATAACACCCTTCCACATCTACACAATGTCTTCTATGATACACCAGTTCTGAATCTAAAACATCAGGGCACTGTGGATCTCATGCATCTTAATCTTCTTGATCAGCCTACCACAAGGTTAAAAAAAAAAAGCATTGCTAAGTAGGTAAGCAGAGAAAAGCTATCTTTGTTTCAGTTCCCAAGGGCGGATCACAAAAAATGATAGACTTGATTTCCAGGCACTTCAACAACGGGAATCATGTCAATCACTGACAATTGCCCTCTTTCATCTCATCAACAACAATCAATTGCAGCCTTTTTTAGGCCCATTGGGAAAAGCACATGTCAGTCTACATTAGAACAAGATTGCAAAAAACATTCCTTCCACAGTTGCCATCAGCAGGAAAACTATGGCATCAAATATTCTTTCACATAGGGATGTTTGTACAACCCAAGCGGTTGTAAATTTGGTTAAAAATACATAGGAAATGTACGTTCGATTTAGAAAAATTAAATCAGATGGGGCCTTCGAGGAATATAGAGCAAACACGAAAGAAAGGAAAATCGACAATTAGAAGCGCAAAAGGGGCCCTAAAATGTAATTGTTTAGTTGGATGAAAGAAAATCCCAAGGCTTTTTATACATACATTAATTACAAGAGGGTAATCAAGGAGAATATAGGTCCAGGATAAACATACTTTTTATACGTATGTTTAAAACAAGATGTTGACCAGGGAAATGGTAGGACCGATCAATGATAAAGGAAGGAATCAATGCTTGGTGTTGGAGGATGTAAGTGAGGTAATAAATGAGTACTTTGCTTGTACATTCACTGAGGAGACGGACTTGGAAGGCAGCAAGATCAGTGTGGAGAATATAAATATGCTGGGGCAGTTTGAGATTAAGAAGCAGATGGTGCTGAGGCACTTGAAGAGCATTAAGTTGGATAAGTCCTCAGGGTCTGCTAGGATCTATTCAAGGTTATTGAGGGAGGCAAGAGGTGAGATTGGGGGAGCCTTGATGAGGATCTTTAATTCTTCTCCAGTCAAGGGCAAGATCCCAGAGGGCTGGGGAGTAGCCAATGTTGTTCCTTTGTTTAAGAAGGTAAGTGGAGGAACTATAGTCCAGTGAGACTCACATCAGAGGTAGGGAAACTATTGGAGAGAATTCTTCGAATAGATTCTTCAAACTCATGGAATAGAGAGATATTTATCAAGTGAAGGGCAGATGGGAACAGTTGAACTTGGCTTAATATTCTGCATAAACATTATTAGCCGAAGGGCCCATTCCTGTGCTGTAGTTCTATGTTCTTTGTTCCATTCCAACGACTTGCAGGTTAATTGGCTACTATAAATTGCCTGTATTGTAGGTGGGTGGTAGGATTTAGGGAAGGGTGTGGGAATGGTGGGATTTTTGGGGAATGGATTACAGGGAAAATCAGTGGAAGAATGGGGATGCTCTATGAGATGGCATGGACTTGACAGGATTATTGTTTGCCTTCTATGTCATTAAGAAGTATGGCAATATTGTTTTTAACCAAGATTAAAGTTGTAGATGCTGCAACTTTGGAGCTAGTGGGTTTCAACATGGTTTGTTCCTGCCTCACAGTGCCAGAGACCCAATGTTCGATCCTGATCTGCAATCCCGCTGTCTCTATGGAATTTGCACATTCTTCCTGTGACCCTGTGGGTTTCTTCTAGGTTCTCCGGTTTCCTCTCACACCCCAAAGACATGTGGGTTTGTCGGTTAATTGGCCGTTGTAAAATTACCCTTGGTCTGTGTATGAGTGGATGAGATAGAGAGATAATACAGAATTTGTGTGAATGGTTGGTGTGGACTTGGCCGGTTGAAGGTTGTGTTTCCTTGTTCTATCTTTCAATGATTCACTGAGATGATTATCAGGAATGACATCTTTTAGTCCTTGGAATAATGGAACGGGGATTCAGATTGCTTAAGCATTGTCATCACAAGCACAATACAATAAGAAATCACCCACAATCAAACAACGGAACAATAAATCGCAGTGACCTACATTAGACTATGAGGACAAAATATCCCCAGACTTCAGCTATTTTCACAACACATTACACATGTCCAAATATGAAATCAGAGAGTTACCGAATAATTTCATTTCCCAATTTTATTGAGAAGCTGTCAAAATAGATATTTACCGATTAATTCATGCAAGATGTAAACTGCAAATTTTCTCTACTTTGAAGGTCACCATCAAAAGAAGATATTGTTTTCTGGAATGATAAATTTGAAAGCATCAAAAGGGATACTGGAAACCTTTTTAATATAATACCAATTTCAGTTCCTTGGAGTCTTATTTACAAGACCTCAGAAAAAACAAGAAGCTTCTAGCGTGGAAACAGGCCCTTCAGCCCATCGAGTCTGCACTGACCAGCGATCACTGCACAATAACACTATCCTAAACACAGCAGGGACAATTTTCACAATTTTTCAAGCCAATTAACCTACAAACCTGTACATCTTTGGAGAGTGGGAGGAAACCGGAACACCCAGAGAAAGCCCACGCAGGTCATGGGAGAACGTACAAACTTCATACAGACAGCACCCGTAGTCAGGATCGAACTCGGGTCTCTGGCGCTGTAAGGCAGCAACTCTACCGCTGCACCACCGTGCCGCCCCATAACTGCTCAGAGAATTATGATTTAAATCTCATTGAGTCTCAGAGAAGTAGGACTATTTTTGGCAAGATTTACCAAAAGCATTTGAAAATGTACCTGAAGGAGACTAATCAGAAGCCTTATTGACATAAATGAGATTGAAAACTAAAGTGGTCAGCACTTTTAAGGCTAACTGACTTTATTTTCCATGTTGGTGTGGTCTCTGATTCTAAACACCGACAAGTGCCAGGACCAGAAGAATAGACAGAAAGAGAAACCAGTTAGGATCCGAGCTCGGAAGACAATCCCAAGCACCTGGAATGCAATGTCCCAATGAAACCAAACATAAATAAAGTCAAAAAGGCCAGAAATATACAACAGATCAGGCAGAATCCGTGATGAAAGAAATAGAAGGTAGATAAAAATGCTGGAGAAACTCAGCAGGTGAGGCAGCATCTATGGAGTGAAGGAAATAGGCAACGTTTCGGTTCAAAACCGAATTTATAGTTCAGTAAAGAGGGAGAAATTTGCAAATAATAAATAATTGTAACTATCAGACTTATATTTTTGTCAGACAAAGGATATGAAGACCACTATATATTGTTGCTTTTCTATGAAGGTGGAGTTTATGAGTAAATCAATTAAAAATTATTAACTTCCATAGCAACAATGTTCACTTGCTTCAAAAAGTGTTCAATTATTGTAGATAATTAAGGTTCCATTAAAGAAATATAAATGCCTTTGATTTATTTGGGTGTAACACTGTAAATTTTACTTCGGAGTCACGTGAGTGACTACGTGAAGAACCCCGCCAGGACGCATGCGTGTCATATCGCTACACGCATTGCAACAAGTCACAGCAAGGGGGAACGACGTTCCCCTAGCGGCAAAATTTGAAAGCCAGGAACAGCAGGTAAGGAGACTGCGTTCCAGAATTTGAAAGTCGGGAACAGCAGGTAAGAAGACTCTGCGTTCCTTCCACTTACCTTTTAGGTGGAGACATGGACCGGATCCATGAAGGCTGCGGGAAAGCTGGTGGGGGAGAACCGCGGAGTAGCGGGCAGCCGGCAGCAGCAGCCAAAGGCACGCTAATCTCCCGTAATGGGAACAGCTGTGCCCGACTTTCGCTCCCGACTCGCTCCCGCACCGGGCCCGGCCGGGCGGGAGAGGGAAGCAAATATTAATGTTCCCCGCACTGGGTTTTTCACATGGGGGGGGGGAAGCTGGACAAAATAGTGTCCACAAGTGCTGCTAGGAAGCTGGCTGGGGAGGACCGCGAAATTGCGGGAGCCAGCAGCAGCTGAAGGCACAAGCCCCGTAAGGGATCAGCTGTGCCGACTTTTGGTCCCGCGCCGGGCGGGAGACTATTTAAAGAGGGCCGTTGACTTTTGGACAAGTCAATAACGGCAGGAGACGGGGTGGAACGACGTTCCCCCGTAGCGACAATTTTCAACCTGGACCTGCAGGTAAGAGCTGCGGTCTTTTTGTGTTTTACCATGCTGATTTCAGGTGGAGAAACCAACGGGCTGCGACAAAGCTGGTGGGCTAGATGGGATCAGCTGTGCCTGATGTCGCATCCACACCGGCCATATCCACTCCACGGAAGGGTAGTAAGAACAAAGCTGGAGAGGGAGGACCGCGGAGCAGCGGGCAGCCAGCAGCAGCCAGCGGCACTCGGATCACCGATAGTGGGATCAGCTGTGCCCGATGTCGCCTCCACACCAGCCAGATCCACGCGGCCGGGCGGAAAGGCTAGACACAAAACAAACAAGGTCGTGGACTCAGAGGAGTCCGACTTTGAAGAACCGCGGGCGGCCAGCGCCCGAGAACGCTGGAGCCGGATGGAGCGGTGTATGGAGCTTTGCTCCAACGTGACAGACTCCGGGAGATGGAGTCGGGTCACTGTGGGCCCTATGATAAACCCACAGCAGTACCTCTTGAATGGCTGCACAGTGCTTCTAGCTCATCAGAGGGGAGCACTGCGGGTCAGTTCTGGGCTGACCTGGAAGAGGGGTCCGCAGAAGGAAAGACAAGTGTGCAGGGGGTGCAAGAACAAGAGAACCTACTGGAACCCACTACGGCCAAAGACAGCACCCCCACGCACCCACCAGCAGAACTGGTGAAAGCTCGAAGGTCCGGTACCCAAAACATGAGTCTTTTTAGGCCATGGCCCAGGCCGGCCTTCTTGGAAGATGCGGGGACCTCCAACGCCAACCAAACCGAAAATCCAGACCCCAGCGCGACAACAGCAGCAAAGAACCTACAAAAAGTAAACCTACCACTGGTAACTATGGAGGTAGGTGGGTCTGGTTCCCTACAATATACAGGGATCACGGAGGTTGGGTGGAGATTACACTCTTTCTGAATGCATGGAGCATGATAACAACCGATACTTACATCTTAAGCAGTACAATAGAGTTTATACACAAGTACAGCCCTCCAGTTCAACATATACTGAACCGAATGTTCGTGCCTCCTGATAAAGGAATATCAAAAGCGCAAGCTGAACTGAAGCGGCTTGACATAAAAAGTGTAATTGAGAAAACTCAACACGAACCATTAGAATTCATGTCCAATATATTTATCAAAAACAAAAAAGATGATGGTTATCGCATCATCATAGATCTGACAAAATAGATACCTTTGTTACTCCTTAACAATTAATTTCCTCTTCAATGGCCAGCATCGATTTAAAAGATGCTTACCATTCAGTGCCTATATGAGGTGACCACAGTTGTTACTTAAAATTCAACTGGATGGGACAACTCTGACAGTATAAAGCACTGCCAAATGGGTTATCATCAGCCCCAGGCTGTTCACAAAAAATTTGAAAACAGCCCTAGCGTTTCTACGGAAACGTACTCACATGGTCATGGCATATTTAGATGACATACTCATTGTGGGCAAAACTTTGGAAATGGCCAAACAAACTGTAACAGCCACAAAAAAGTTATTTGGAAAACTGGGATTCATTTTCCATCCAGTTAAATCTAAACTAACGCCTTCCACTACTATGGACTATCTGGGGTTTCACCATTGACTCAGTTCACATGTCGGTGACTCTGCCTAAGGGAAAGGCTAGAGATTTAATAGAGGCTTGCAATAACCTCACTGACATCAGCAAACCATCCATCAGATTGGTAGCAAAGTTATGGGCATAATGATGGCTGCCTTTCCAGCCACACAATTTGGACCTCTACATTACCAAAACTTACAGAGAGCAAAATACAAGCACTCTAAATTATGCAGGTCACTTTGACAGATCTATGAAACTACCAATCAAGCTAAAATGGAACTAAAATGGTGGATAGATAACATCTGGCTTTGTTCCCATCCAATCATTGTCAGTAACCCTTCCATGGTACTACAAACTGATGCCAGTGCACTTGGGTGGGGAGCCACCAATACCATCACCAGCTGTGGAGGTAGATGGACTGCCCAGGAGGCATCATTATTACTCACACTGGGCATAAACTACCTGAAAATGTTGTGGCATTACATGGCCAAAAGTCATATTGTACTGGGTCATATCACCAGCATGTTAGACACAGATAGACAATACCACCGTGGTAGCATACATTAACCACAGGGTGGAAACAAATCGACATCATGTGACAATCTGGCTATACAATTTGGCAATGGTGTATCTAGTGAGATATTTGGATATCAGCCACTTACCTACCAGGAAGACTAAATTCAGTGGCAGACGCTAGGTCACGCAAACTTAATGAATGGATGTTGAATAAAATAGTATTTGCTGATATCACAGCAAAATATAGAACACCAGATATCGATTTATTCGCATCTAGACTTAACCACCAGTTATCAAATTATGTTTCATGGGAACCAGACCCTGGGGCAGCGGCGACAGATGCATTTTCGCTGCATTGGGGGGGGGGGGGGATATTGTCTATTTACGCATTCCCTCCTTTCCCTGCCTCATCAGTCGGGTATTAAGGAAATACAACAAGACTCTGCATCTGGTATTGGTCGTACCCGATTGGCCTACACAACCATGGTTCCCAGTGGTATCAAACATGGTATTAGAACCATGTATCACCATCCCTCATAGACCAGATTTATTGCTACAGTCTATATCAGGGAGTGGGCGATGCTCTGTCATAAAAACAACATCACCTACAGAGACATGAACATCCCGTCTGTTCTGGAATATCTGGCAGGCCTCCTCTATGATGAGGGGCTCAGTTACAGTGCCATCAACTGCGCCAGAAGTGCCCTATCGACTTACCTATGGCAGGGGACAGAGCATTACACTGTTGGGACTCACCCACTGGTACAAAACTTATGAGGGGGAATTTTTAATACTATCCCCCAAGAACCAGATACTCCCAATTATGGGATGTAAGAATTATCCTGAAGATGCTCAGGAATTGGTCTCCAGCAACAGTTCTGTCCCTACACAGACTGACATTAAAATAGTCATGCTAATGGTATTGGTCACGGCACAGAGGATACAGTCACTGCAAAAACTAGACTGGACAACATGACTTCGTCAACAGAAAATATTACGTCTCATATTTATGAGTTAGTAAGCAGAACAGAAAGGGATCAGCAGGCCTCAATATACAATTAGGTCATACCCAACAGATGACCGTCTGTGTATAGTAAGACATCTGTCGTTATTCATGGAGAAACCGAAAATCCTAAGAGGCAATGAAAAGGCACATTTTGGTCAGCCACTAGCAACCACACCATGAGTGACGGTCCAGACCATCTCAAGATGGCTGAAACAGGTGCTAACACAGGCTGGGGTGGATACTAATATTTTTTAAATCTCTTTCCACCAGGGCTGCAGCCACATCGGCAGCGATACAGTTGGATGTACCAATGGACCAAATCCTCAAGGCAGCAGGATGGTCTAGGGAAAACATTCCAATTATTTTATAATAAACCAGTAATGAAACCTGGAACGTTTGCAGAAACAATTTTAAGTTCTGTAAATTAATTTAAACCAATAAAAAGGGGTTATAAATTTGTGTTAACAAATTTTATGATTTCAATGTCGAATTCATGTCCAAATTATGTTAACACAATTCCTCCTACAGTCAAGGCAGACGTGATGCATGGACTCGTTTCCACGGCATGAAATCACAGAGCTTTAAAATCTTCACGTAGTCACTCACGTGACTCCGAAGTAAAATAGTAAGATTAAACGAGAACTTACCAGTTTGAAGTTTGATCTGTATTTTATGAGGAGTTACGATGAGGGATTACGTGCCCTCCGCTCCCACCCTGATCATATACTTAACTGGTATCTCTTCTCTAATCTTACTATGTTTAGTCATTGCAGTTATCTGTGATTTCACACCGCTGCTTTGAAGAATGACACGCATGCGTCCTGGCGGGGTTCTTCGCGTAATCCCTCATCGTCAGAACTGGGTCAAAGGAATTAGCCATCAGACAAGCTCTTGGGAGGCTGCAGGGAAGGAAGACATTGCAGCAGATAAGGAGGGGTAACTCATGAGGGAATATAAAATGTAGTCAATAAAGGTGCCAAAGCAGAACAGTGAGTACATAAACACAGTTGCAAACTGGAGAATGGCAAACCTAAGTTTCCTTCGAGAAAGTAGAAGAACTGCAAATGACAAACCTCGTGATTATTCATAAAACATCAGAGCATTGAGTTATATTTTTATAGTAATTATTCAGTCATGACCCGACTGGACACTAATTGTCCAATACTTTTATGCATTGGAGAATGAATCTGCGTATATATACTTTCAGGGGAGCATTTTTGAATAGTGCTTGGCAATACAATAAATTAATAATATGATACATCCTTTAAAGTTCTAATATATAGCCAGATGTAGCCTAACCTGATAAACATTTTCAGCATATCGGTTTTTATATTATGGTTTTATTTGTTGGTTTGCATAGATGTCTTTTATGAACTTAACTTATCTTCAGCATTTAAATTATTTTATGATTTTATGTTTTATTCGCGTGAATTAAAGTCACCATCTTTGATGTTTTTGTTAATCAGCTGGATCCACTCAAGGATTTTTCGAAGCATGTGAGATTCACTATTGACTACAAACTCAGGGCATTGAAACTTTGTGTATTTTGATTGCAGTTGCTGCAGCGCTAGGAAAGGCCACACAACCACAAGTAGCAGATAATATTAAACTCACAAGTATCTATATGCGGGATGGAAGATTGCAACCTTCACGTGGTCCGCCCTGTCTCAACTAATGCAATCAACTCGACGTGCACAAACGGAAGATCCAATAGAACAAGTTGTCCAACATTTTAGACTGTGCACGCCACACGAAAGAAGAAGTAGTATCTATATGCAATTTTCTGTGGCAAAGTGGTACAATTTCTCTAAGAAAACAACATGGATGGCAAGACCAAAGAAATGATTGTGATTTTTGTCCGTTTCATCAGTGAATCCCTTTGGGAATGATTGTGATGGATTTCTGAGAGGATAGTAAGTCTAACTTTCAACTCAAACCTTCCTCTGTGGCCATGGTATCCACCAGGTGGCGCCAGCAATGGCAGCCTCGCCAACAGTCTGTCTGTCCCTTCCTTCTTCGTTGTTTCGTAGTATGTGTTAAATGTATGTTTTAGTGTTCTTTAGCTTGTTTTATCAATGGGGCGGGGGGGGGGGGGATGTGGTTGGGGGAAACTTTTTTTTAAATCTCTTCCCTCGACAGAGATGCAATTTTTTTCTGTATCGTATCTCCATCCGCATTGTGTACTAACATCGAGGAGTTGGCGGCCTCTGCTGGAGACCGACTTGGGGAGCTCCAACCGTGGGAGCCTGCGGACTTTAACATCGTGGAGTTCACGGTCCCTGATTAGAGACCGACTTCAAGAGCTCCAAGCCATAGGAGCTTCGACTGCCCCGATGACGGGATCTGCGGCAGAATAAAGAGGGAAGAAGATTAGACTTTATTGCCTTCCATCACAGTGAGGAATGTGGGGAATAAGCTGTGGTGGATGTTTAAGTTAACTTTAATGTAGTTGTGTATCTTGTTGCTCTTTTTTTTAGTATGGGCGTATGGTAATTCGAATATCACTGTATATTAATTGGTACATGTGACAATAAAAGACCTTTGAAACCTTTAAAACCTTTGGCTCTAAAACGTTTATTCATTTATGTTTACATGATAAAAATGGCGCTTGGAAGAGGATGCAGAGGGTTTTTGGTATTGAGAAAGCTGGTCTTGGTAAGTTAGTATCTTCTGGAGGAAGGGTCAATATGAGAAAAAAATGCTTTCTTCAAGCAATGAATAAACCTCCAAAATACACCGCTTCAGCGGGTGATGGAAATAGATACAGCAACAACTTACAAAGGAGAATTGGGCAACAAAATATCTGAATATCTACACTAATATGACCAAGCAGCTGAATATATTTATGTTTAAGACGCACCCTACACTTTGCATTAGTGCCTTTTACAGGGAAGGATCGCGGGTGCATGGTGACTTAGCCCTGTCAAAGTAAAGGAGGATATGAAGCTGAATTTAACATCACCAACCTTGCATAGGGTGTAATCTCCCTGGGTTCCTCAAAATAGTATGCTCTAACATTTCATTATTTTAATTATCTATGTTTATATGATAAGGATGGTACCAGGTAAAGGATGTGGAGGGTTTTTATATTGAGGAACCTGGTATTTGACAAATTAACACCTTCTGGAGGAAGGATCAATATGAGGAGGTCGATTCCAAAGCAACAGTTTGAGCATAAACACAGATAATACTGGGTCATGGGATATGGGGACTGGGAAACTGGTGTATACCAGATGAACAAGAGAAAGCTACTGCCTTTAAAGTCTGATCCACTCTTACAGGGAGACATGAAAATACTATTTTTTCAAACATTGAATAAACACCCAAAATACACTGCTTAATTTGGGTAATGGAAATATTAGTATTATATATTATAAGATATAAAGGAAATCTATTGAACTGACAAAGCAGTGACCAGAGCAGACATGGTGAACTGAAAGAGCGATGTTTATCAGCTAAAATCAAAATCATGAGGTAAAACAAGGAGAAACTGTAAGAATTGCAGGAGGGCAGGAGCCAAAGCTCACAGGATGGCACGGGGACACAGCTGGTCGATCCGCCAGCTCACAGCGCTAGAGACCTAGGCTTAATCCTGAACTCAGATGCTGCCTGCGTAGAGTTTGCATGTTCAACACAGGGCGGCATAGTGGTAGAATTGCTGTTTACAGCGGCAGAGACCCAGGGTGGATCCTGACTGCGGGTGCTGTCTGTCCAAAGTTTGTACGTTCTCCCTGTGACCGCATGGGTTTTCTCTGGGTGCTCCGCTTTCCTCCCACGCTCCAAAGACTACAGGCTTCTAGGTGAATTGGCTTTTGTAAATTGCAAATTGTCCCTAGTGTGTTGGACAGAACTAGTGCACAGGGTGATTGTTGATCGGCACGGACTGATTCCATGCTCAAGGTCAAAAGTAAAGTTTTCTCTGTGACTGTGAGGGTTTCCTCTGGTTACTCCAGTTTCTTTCCTCATCCCAAAGATGTTCAGGTCGGTAAGTTAATTGGTCACTGTAAATTGACCCAGTTTGTGGACAAGTAGTAGAAGGACCGTGGGAAGAGTTTACAGAGCTGCTTGTAATGGATCTTAATTTTTGTGTGTGCATCCACTTGTGGTAATGAGTGGCGTGATCTGTTCGGGTCTCCATTTTCCCAGAAGAAACTAATGTGAGAATGAGACAGCTGCATATGTCATTGCTAAGATAGAGAGCAGCTTTACAATTTAAAGCATGCCTGGAATCTACAGTTGCACATAATTCATAAATATTTGATCAAAATAAATAACCTACTTTATTAAAGATTAATGTGGGATTATTGTAAATGGATGGTTGATGGCATGCTCCGATCCATACAGCCTGTTTCTGCTCTGGAACATAGTACATAGATCAGTACAGTACAGAGACAAGTCCTTCAGCACAGACACAATGCGCTGAGGAGCCCATTTCTGTACTGCACTGTTTTAAAGATTATGTTCTACTGCAGAAACAGGCTGCTTGGTGCTTCGGCTCACAGTGACTGTGACGAATATGAAGCCAAGACTAACTCTTAACTGTCTGCACATAACTCATATGTATCATATTGGGGGTTCAGTATTGATGTGGATAGAGAACTGGCTGACAAACAGGAAGCAAAGAGTAGGAGTAAACGGGTCCTTTTCAGAATGGCAGGCAGTGACTAGTGGGGTACCGCAAGGCTCAGTGCTGGGACCCCAGCTATTTACAATATATATTAATGATTTGGATGAGGGAATTGAATGCAACATCTCCAAGTTTGAGGATGACACTAAGTTGGGGGGCAGTGTTAGCTGTGAGGAGGATGCTAGGAGACTGCAAGGTGACTTGGATAGGCTGGGTGAGTGGGCTAATGCATGGCAGATGCAGTATAATGTGGATAAATGTGAGGTTATCCACTTTGGTGGCAAAAACAGGAAAGTAGACTATTAGACAGAGGTTTGTCTGTTTGTCTGTTTGTCTGTATGGCTGTTTGTCGGGTTGGAGGCAGGTGACTAGTGGGGTGCCTCAGGGATCTGTATTGGGTCCTTTGTTGTTTGTCATGTACATCAATGATCTGGATGAAGGGGTGGTAAATTGGATTAGTAAGTATGCAGATGATACCAAGATAGGGGGTGTTGTGGATAATGAAGAGGATTTCCAAAGTCTACAGAGTGATTTAGGCCATTTGGAAAAATGGGCTGAAAGATGGCAGATGGAGTATAATGCTGATAAATGTGAGGTGTTACACCTTGGCAGGACAAATCAAAATAGGACGTACATGATAAATGGTAGGGAATTGAAGAATACAGTTGAACAGAGGGATCTGGGAATAACCGTGCATAGTTCCTTGAAGGTGGAATCTCATATAGATAGGGTGGTAAAGAAAGCTTTTGGTATGCTAGCCTTTATAAATCAGAGCATTGAGTATAGAAGCTGGGATGTAATGTTAAAATTGTACAAGGCATTGGTGAGACCAAATCTGGAGTATGGTGTACAATTTTGGTCGCCCAATTATAGGAAGGATGTCAACAAAATAGAGAGAGTACAGAGGAGATTTACTAGAATGTTGCCTGGGTTTCAACAACTAAGTTACAGAGATAGGTTGAATAAGTTAGGTCTTTATTCTCTGGAGCGCAGAAGGTTAAGGGGGGACTTGATAGAGGTCTTTAAAATGATGAGAGGGATAGACAGAGTTGATGTGATCAAGCTTTTCCCTTTGAGAATAGGGAAGATTCAAACCAGAGGACATGACTTCAGAATTAAGGGACAGAAGTTTAGGGGTAACATGAGGGGGAACTTCTTTACTCAGAGAGTGGTAGCGGTGTGGAATGAGCTTCCAGTGGAAGTGGTGGCGGCAGGTTCGTTGGTATAATTTAAGAATAAATTGGATAGGCATATGGATGAGAAGGGAATGGAGGGTTATGGTATGAGTGCAGGCAGGTGGGACTATGGGAAAAAAATTGTTCGGTGCGGACTTGTAGGGCCGAGATGGCCTGTTTCCGTGCTGTAATTGTTATATGGTTATATGTTATATATCTAAATGGTGGCCGATTAGGAAAAGGGGAGATGCAATGAGACCTGGGTGTCATGGTATACCAGTCATTGAAAGTAGGCATGCAGGTGCAGCAGGCAGTGAAGAAAGCGAATGGTATGTTAGCATTCATAGCAAAAGGATTTGAGTATAGGAGCAGGTAGGTTCTACTGCAAGGTACACAAAAATGCTGGAGAAACTCAGCGGGTGCAGCAGCATCTATGGAGCGAAGGAAATTGGCAACGTTTCGGGCCGAAACCCTTCTTGCAGTTGTACACGGTCTTGGTGAGACCACACCTTGGTGAGACCACAACTGTATTGCGTACAGTTTTGGTCTCCAAATCTGAGGAAGGACATTATTGCCATAGAGTGAGTGCAGAGAAGGTTCACCAGACTGATTCCTGGGATGTCAGGACTTTCATATGAGGAAAGACTGGATAGACTCGGCTTGTACTTGCTAGAATTTAGGAAATTGAGGGGGCGATCTTATAGAAACTTACAAAGTTCTTAAGGGGTTGGACAGGCTAGATGTAGGAAGATTGTTCCCGATGTTGGGGAAGTCCAGGACAAGGGGTCACAGCTTAAGGATAGAGGGGAAATCCTTTAGGACCGAGATGAGAAAAACATTTTTCACACAGAGAGTGGTGACCTCTCTGCCACAGAAAGTAGTTGAGGCCAGTTCATTGGCTATACTGTTTTTAAGAGGAAGTTAGATGTGGCCCTTGTGGCTAAAGGGATCAGGGGGGTATGGAGAGAAGGCAGGTACGGGATACTGAGTTGGATGATCAGCCATGATCATATTGAATGGCGGTGCAGGCTCGAAGGGCCGAATGGCCTACTCCTGCACCTATTTTCTATGTTTCTATCCCTCCATTTCCTGCATATTCATGTGCCTCTCCAAAAGCCATTTAAATGCCACCATGATATCTGCCTCCATCACAATAGACAATAGACAATAAACAATAGGTGCAGGAGTAGGCCATACAGCCTTTCAAGCCATTCAATGTGATCATGGCTGATCATCCACACTCAGTACCCCGTTCCTGCCTTCTCCCTATATCCCCTGACTCCGCAATCTTCAAGAGCCCTATATAGCTCTCTCTTGAAAGTTTCCTGAGAACCGGCCTCCACTGCCCTCTGAGGCAGAGAATTCCACACACTCACAACTCTCTGTGTTTCCTCATCTCTGTTCCAAACGGCTTACCCCTTATTCTTAAACTGTGGCCCCTGGTTCTGGACTCCCCCAACATCGGGAACATGTTTCCTGCCTCTAGCATGTCCAAACCCTTAATAATCTTAAATGTTTCAATAAGATCCCCTCTCACCCTTCTAAACTCCAGAGTGAACAAGCCCAGCTGCTCCATTCTCTCAGCATATGACAGTCCCGCCATCCTGGAAATTAACCTTGTAAACCTATGCTGCACTCCCTCAATAGCAATAATGTCCTTCATCACCATCCCCAGCAATGCGTTCCAGGCACTCATCATCCACTGTGTTAAAACACGCTGCACAAATACTATTACTAAAAATCTCATCTTGACCACTGCATTGTATTTAAATTTGCACAAAAACGGTACCGTATATCACTAGGATTTTTTCACAACCTTACTCACCATTCTCCTCTGTTCCAAGCGCACCAAGTATTGTTCCTATCAGTGGAATATTACAAAAGTTATGAAGGTTTAAAAAATCGTGAGATGAGCAGAATGGTCTTCTCGCCTGTCAGTCACCATGAAGGTAACGCCCCTTCCGGCACCCGCCGTCCGGAGGGGAGAATAAAGGGGCTGTCCCACTGTGGCAACCTAATTGGTGAGTTTAGAAGAGTTTAGGAGAGTTTGAAAAAATGTCATGTTGAAGACCTCGTTCGACTATGTAGAAGACCTCCTTCGACCTCCTTCGACTATGTTGAAGACTAGCTTCGACTAGCTTCGGGAAAATTGGACACCGGATAGTGGAGAGTGAAGACGACCTCCTTCGATCTCCTTCAACCTCCCTTCGACTATGTTGAAGACTATCTACGACTACCTTCGATTAACTACGAATAACATGCCAACCTACTACGACCTACTTCGACTAGACCTACGAGTAAAAAAAAATATGGATTCCTTTCCATGGCGACCTTTTTTTTAACTCGCGGGCACTTTTCAGCACGTTGAAAAATATGCCACGACCTAGCTGAGGCCTCGAGTACGCGAGGACCACTCTCGAGCATGAAGGAGAGTTACAAAGACCTCCTAGGACCTTGTGTTGACCATGCTGTGAGTCTGAGTCGATGGCAAACTCGCCGTAGTGGGACAGCCCCTTAATGCTGAAGCGGACTGTGAGCGGGGGCTTGTTCTGCGGGCGGGAGCTGTGCTCTGCGAGCGGGAGCTGTGCTCTGCGAGCGGGGGCTGTGCTCTGCGAGCGGGGGCGGCGACCACCATGTCAACCCGGGAGCCAATGTATGCAGCTGGGGACGAGAGCTGGTGAGTGAGTCTGGTGCCGTTCGAAGCAGGGGCCGGGAGCCACTGAGCCTACACACTCCCCTCCCTCCTGCCCCACACCCCCTTCCACCCCCATAACATCCCCTCCCCCCCACACCACCCCCTTAGCCCCCCACCAACCCCTAACCCTCCCACACCACCCCCTCCTACACCCCTTCTCCCGTACACCCCCCTCCCCTACACCCTCCTCCCCTGCACCCCCTTCCCCTGCACCCCCATCCCCACCCCTACCGGTAGGCCACGGCAGCGTTTCCCTCCCCACCGGCCCCTGCCTGAAGCCGTCCCCCTCACCAGGCTACAGAACGCTTCCACTGGCCCTCACCTGAAGCCTCCCCCCCCCCGTTCCCAGCTGCAGGACTAGCCCAAGAATCCATTCAGCCCACAATGTCCATACTAGTCCTATGGAAGTCAGGCTCCTAGAGGTCATAACACTAGAGGTCAAAATTGAACCTGTGATCACTGGAGCTGTGGACAGTTTTTTACTGTCTCTGCCACTGTTCATGTCATGTTTAATCAAACACTTGTGTGGGAAAGAACTGCAGATGCTGGTTTAAACCAAAGATGAACACAAAAAGCTGGAGTAACTCAGCGGGACAGAGATGCCGCCTGTCAGAAGTAACTCAGCAGACAGAGATGCTGGAGTAACTCAGCAGACAGAGATGCTGGAGTAACTCAGCAGACAGAGATGCTGCCTGTCTCGCTGAGTTACTCCAGCTTTTTGTGTCTATCTTAATCAAACACGTACTTGTTGTCAAAGGCTGTCAATCTCACCTCATCCCTGAATTCAGCTATTTTTGTCCATTTTGAGCCAATGGTGTAATAAGGACTGGAACCAAGTTGTCTTAGCAAAACTTGAACTGAACTTCAGTAGCCCAGCTGTTGTTCAGGAAGCACTCATGACCGCACAGTCAATGACACTTTTCAACACGAGACTTAAATCTGTCATCACCTCACAATGTAATTGAAAAATGTGTGGATTACTATGCGCATGTCGTAGCAATCCAAAAAGAATAGTAAGATTAAACGAGAACTTACCAGTTTGAAGTTTGATCGTTATTTTATGAGGAGTAACGTTGAGGGATTACGTGAAGAACCCCGCCAGATAACTGTAATGACTAAACATAGTAAGATTAGAGAAGAGATACCAGTTGAGTATATGATCAAGGGTGGGAGCGGAGGGCACGTAATCCCTCAATGTTACTCCTCATAAAATAACGATCAAACTTCAAACTGGTAAGTTCTCGTTTAATCTTACTATTTTACTTCGGAGTCACGTGAGTGACTACGTGAAGATTTTAAAGCTCTGTGATTTCATGCCGTGGAAACGAGTCCATGCATCACATCTGCCTTGATTATGGGGAGAATAGTGTTAACATCATTAGACATCAATACGATATTGAAAACCCAACGATAAATATGTTAACACCAAATTATAGCCCCTATTTATGGGGTAAATTATATTACAGAACTTAAAATTGTTTCTGCAAATGTTCCAGGTTTAATGACTGGTTTGTTATAAAATCATTGGAAAGTTTTCTCCGTTGACCATCCTGCTGTCTTGAGGATTTGGTCCATAGGAACATCCAACTTCATAGCTGCCGATGTAGCGGCAGCCCTGGTGGAGTGAGATTTAAAATGCTAGTGTCTACTCCAGCCTTATTAGGACCTGTTTTAGCCATCTAGAGATGGTCTGGACTGTCACTGTTTTGAGTGACTGTTTGTAGCTAATTAAAAGTGACATTTCTTTCCCTCTGATGATCTTAGTATACTCCATATATAATAGTAAGTGTGTTACAATACAGAGACGATCATCTGTCGGGTATGCCCTGAATTCTGTTTTTAGGCCTGCTGACCCCTGTCTGTTCTGTTTGACTAATTCATTGATGTGAAAACTTAAATTTCCAGATGAAATTGTCATGTTGTCCAGCCTTAGGTTCTGTAGTGACTGGACCCTTTGTGCCGTGACCAAGGCCATCAGCATGACTGTTTTCATAGTCAGTTTCTGTAGGGACAGAGCTGTAGCTGGAGACCAGTTTCTTAACATGGTCAGTACAATGCTCACATCCCATATTTGGGAGTACCTGGTTCTTGGGGGATTAACATTAAAATGCCCCACATGAGTTTGGTTACCAGGGTGTGTCCCAACAGAATGCCGCTCTGTTCCTTGCCACAGGTATGTTGACAGAGCACTTCTGGCGCAGTTGATGGCACTATGACTGAGCCTCTCATCGTAATGGAGGCTTGCCAGGAATTCCAGAACAGACGGGATGTTCATAGATCTGTGGGTGATCTTTCCTTTGTTACCGGATGGACCAGTAAATTGGGTCTATGATGGATGGTGATGCATGGTTCTAATACCATGTCTAGTATCACCGGGAACCATGGTTGAGTAGGCCAATCGGGTACTATCAAAATACCAGACGCAGAGTCTTGCTGTATTTTCCTTAATACCCGACTGATGAGGCAGAAAGGAGGGAATGCATAAATAAACAATTTCCCCCAATGCAGCGAAAATGCATCTGTTGCCGCCGCCCCAGGTCTGGTTCCCATGAAACATAAGTTGATAACTGGTGATTGAGCCTGGAAGCAAAAAGATCGATATCTGGTGTTCCATACTATGCTGTAATTTCAGCAAATACATTTTTATCCAACATCCATTCAGTGTTTTCATTGAATTTGCGTGACTTGGTGTCTGCCACTAAATTTAGTTTACCTGGTAAGTAGGTAGCTGATATCCAAATATCTCTCTGGATACACCATTGCCAAATTGTGTTGGCCAGATTGTCACATGATGTCGATTTGTTTCCACCCATATGGTTGATATATGCTACCACGGTGGTGTTGTCAATTTGTAGTCTAACATGCTGGTGATATAACCCAGAACAATATGACTTAAGGCCATGGAATGCGCTTAACATTTCCAGGTAGTTTATGCCCAGTGTTTGTAATAATGATGCCTCCTGTGCATTCCATCTTCCTCCACAGCTGGAGATGGAATTGGTAGCACCCCAACCAAGTGCACTGGCATCAGTTTGTAGTACCATAGACGGGTTGCTGATAATTATTGGATTGGAACAATACCTCGTGTTATGTTCCCACCATTTTAGTTCCATTATGGCCTCTGTTGGTAGCTTCATTGGTCTGTCAAAATGGTCACCATTAATTTTGAGTGCTCTTATTTTTGCTCTCTGTAAATTTGATAGTGTAAAGGTCCGAATTGTGTGGCTGGAAATGCAGCCACTATCTTCCCAATTATTCTAGCTACCAGTCTAATGGATGGTTTGGTGATGTCAATGATTTCGCTACAAGCCTCTATTAAGGCTGTAACCTTTTCTTTCGGCAAAGTCACTGACATGAGAACTGAGTTAATGGTGAACCCCACATAATCCATTTTTGTTGAAGGCGTTAATTTAGACTGAACTGGATGGATGATAAACCCCAGTTTTCCAAACAATTGTTTTGTGGCTGTTACCGCTTGTTTAGCCAATTCCAAAGTTTTGCCAACAATACGTATGTCATCTAGATATGCCATTACCATGTGTTTTTGTTTCCGCAGTAACGCTAGGGCTGGTTTCAAAATTTTTGTGAACAGCCTGGGGCTGATGTTAGTTCATTAGGTAGTGCCCTGTACTGCCAGAGCTGACCCATCCAGTTGAATTTTAAATAACATCTGTGGTCACCTCTTGTGGGTACTGTATAGTAAGCATCTTTTAAATCGATGCTTGCCATGTAGTAGCCTTCGGAAATCAATTGCTTAGCAGTAACAAAGGTTTCCATCTTGAAATGAATATATTGTACAAAGGTATTCAAAGTAGTCAAATCGATGATGATGCGGCAACCACCATCTTTCTTGTTTTTTTATAAAGATGTTGGACACGAATTCCTGTGATTCGTGATGGGTTTTCTCAATTACTCCTTTTTTATATAGCCGCTGTAATTCAGCATGTGCTTTAGATTTTTCTATGCCTGTGAGCACGAACATTCGGTTCATGCTGAACTGGAGGGTTATGTTTTTGTATAAATTCTATGGTATAACCCTGGATACTGCTTAGAATATAAGTGTCGGTAGTTAACTTATTCCATGCATCCAAATAATATCATAATCTCCCACCAACTTCCATGCTCCCTTTAATTCTTAAGGAACCAGACCCACCTACCTCCATGGTTACCAGTGGTAGGTGTGTTACTTCTTCGGCATCCTCCGTGGACGTTGAGGCGCCGTTGTCTGGGTCTGTAGTTGGGTTGGTGTTGAGGGCTTGCGCATTTTCCAGGAAGGTCAGTCTGGGCCATGGCCTAAAAAAGACCGATGTTGGGTGTTCCTGGTTTTTGCGCTTTCTCCAGTTTGTCTTGGCCGACTGGTGGGTGCGTAGGGGTGATGTTTTTGGCCGTAGTAGCTTTTGGATGCTGCTTTTATGAGCCCCAGGGTTTTCGCCTCTTCGTCAAGTTCTTTGACTTGTTTTGATAAATCCCCTCCAAATAGTAGTATTGATGGTTTGGAGGTTCCAGGTTTGCAGAGGCCTGCAAATTTGGGGTCTAGCACTTTTCCTAATATTGTTTAACTCGTATTGTGAGTTGCAGAGTAAAGCCAGTGCATCTTGGTGGTCTTGGGTCATGTTTTGCTCATTCAATGTGCGGGCAAAAGCCGTAATTCATGCTGTTAGGACTTTTAGGACTTTCTGTATTTTTAAGTCCCTGGTTCTAATTGATGCCCCGACACGTTTCCAGATGCACTGGTTGACACTGGGAACATTTAGCGACTTGCAGTTCCCTGGTGGTAAGTGTCGTGCCGTGGTGTCCGATAATTCCTGTCCCTGTAGTTGGTTAAAAGACATGTAGTCAATGCTTGCCGCTATTTTCGGCTCCAGGTTTAGGCCAGTTTGGTCGGGTTGGATAAACTGGGACACCATATCCAACACGTTTTCTTTCACCCCAGGCATACTAGGGGTATGTTGATCACTCCCCTCTTCAGGGTCAGCCCAGAATTGACCCTCCGTGCTCCCCTCTGATGAGGGAGAAACACTGTGCAGCCCCACAAGAGGTACTGCTGTGGGGCTTACTAACTGCCCACTGTGGCTAGCCTCCATCTCCCGGAGCCTGCCACTTTGGAGTATTTCCTCCAGCAGCCGCTCCAACCGGCTCCAATGCTCACGGGCACTGGTCGCTCGCGGCTGCTCCTGTTCCCCGCTCCCAGCCGCTCCAACCGGCTCCAATGCTCACGGGCACTGGCCGCTCGCGGCTGTTCCTGATCCTGCAGCCGCTCCAACCGGCTCCAATGCTCACGGGCACTGGCCGCTCGCGGCTGCTCCTGTTCCCCGCTCCCAGTCGCTCCAACCGGCTCCAATGCGCACGGGCACTGGCCGCTCGCGGCTGCTCCTGAAGCCGCTCCAACCGGCCCCAATGCTCACGGGCTCTGGCCGCTCGCGGCTATTCAGAGTCGGACTCATCGGAGTCAACGACTCTGTTAGTTTTTGCTTCACTCTACCGCCCGGTCGTGGCCGGTGCGGGAGCGAAGTTGGGCACAGCTGTTCCCATTTCGGGAGATTGGCGTGCCATTGGCTGCTGCTGCCGGCTGCCCGCAACTCCGCGGTTCTCCCCCGCCAGCTTTTTCGCAGCCTTCGTGGATCTGGTCCATGTCTCCACCTGTAAGGTAAGTGGAAGGAACGCAGAGTCTCCTTACCTGCTGTTCCCGGCTTTCAAATTCTGCCGCTAAGGGAACGTCGTTCCCCCTGCTGTGACTCGTTGCAATGCGTGTAGCGATATGACACGCATGCGTCCTGGCGGGGTTCTTCACGTAGTCACTCACGTGACTCCGAAGTAAAATCAGACACAATTAACAGAGCTCTTTGTGTTTCCCATGTATTACTTTGCATATGCTGCATGTTACTTCCTGTGAGAGAAAGGACCTGTTTGAGGCATTTGAAACTGACTGACCTATTCTACCTTTTAGGGAAGATACATGTGGGCAATTTTCCAGTCTGGAATTGTTCTACTAAGATACATTTTATTTCTCAGACCAATTCAAGACAAGAGGTCTACTTCAGCCCTCAAGGGAAAAGGAGCTGTTTCCATGGAGATGTTTTTGAAGTGACGAAAGGAACAACTTGTGTCCTCAGATTCTTTTAACAAATGGATGTTTTTTCCCCCACAAAGGTCAAGGGAGACTCATTACCGGACGATTACACCACACAGTCAAAGCCCAAAGGGCCTGTCCCACGAGCGACTGCAAGCGGCAAGCACGACCAAACCGGAAGCGGGGCCGCGCGGGGGTCGCGCAGAGGTCGAATGATCCCCGTACAGGGCTAGTCCCACCAGCATGCGACTACATGTGGCGAGCGCGACCAAACCGGAAGCGGGGGCCGCACGGAGGTCGAGTGAGTGACGTGGAGTTTGAGCGAAGTCCACAGGAAGTTCACGCATGACGTACGGCGTCAAGACGCTGCGTCCGGCGTCGAGACGCTGCGTATGGCCGTCGAGGCGGCTGCGGGCCGGCAGGCCGTTGCCCTGCGGAATTTTTGAACTGTCAGTTTTTCGGAGCCCCGCGCGATGTCGGGACCAGCTCTGCACAACTCCATACGGCTCCGGCGATCAAAGTGGGACCGGCCCCGCAAGGCCGTATGGCTCAAGCGACCACGTTAGGTCGCTCTTGCCGTATGCAGTCGCATGCTCGTGGGACAGGCCCTTAATTCTCCAGTTTCATTATTGTCTACAACTCCATACTATGTTCTAAACAGTAAAAATAACAAAAAGACGAAAATACCCAGGCACGCTTCCAATATTTTGACCTAGAATAATTCATCCTCAAACTGTTATTTTGGAGGATAATTAAAGCAGGTGATTTTTTTTTTAACGCACAAGTGTCAGGTTGGAGTAACTCAGTGGCAGTAAATGGAAAGAGAGTTTCTGTTACTGATCGAGTTTAATTATCTCTCGTGGGATTCCAGAGAGTATACAGCGACTTAGATCGATCTTGACAGACACATGTCATTTGAACAGAAAGCGATGCATTTACGTTTCATTGGGCTGAGATGCTACAGACATACACAACAATTGCCAATTTAACTTACAGGCCTCACTTCCGAAGAGTACAAGTAATTACATTTGCTGCCCTAAAATGCGGTGCATATGGTTGGAAATGACTCCTTCAATTTGCGCAACAAAGAAATCTTTGGGCAAATGAAAAAACGGGAGTAACATGGAAAAACAACCACATTCATATCACTTTCCCTGGTTATTAGTTTTTCAGTGCAATCGCCAGAGAATGTTACATATTTCCCTTTATATTTTGCTAATTTATTGTAAACACTTTCTTGAAAACACTTTATTGTTAGAAACAAGGTAGTCATTATACATCACTCTGCTAATGTCATAATGATTATTGTCTAGCAATCCACCAGACATGTAGGCTGAATCCACAGAAATTAATCTTATTAATGCAGTGTTGAGTAATTTTGTACACTTTTCTGTGTAAGATAATATCATGTGGTCTTTTTTAGTGTGAGATTTTGTTGCACTTTGGCATTATTTTCCTAGAGTACACTTGCCCAAAGAATGGTGCAACACCTGACATTTGTCTCCAGTGATATTTTCGACCACATTGAGCTATGTAATGTCTGGTGCTATTCACTCATTAATGAATTGGGGAGAAGGCAGGAACGGGGTACTGATTGTGGATGATCAGCCATGATCACATTGAATGGCGGTGCCTGCTCGAAGGGCCGAATGGCCTACTCCTGCACCTACTCCATTGTCTATTGTCTAATGAATGTTTTTGAAAACGGTGAAGGCTCCAAATCAGTCTTTTTTTTCCCATCAAATCATCAAATTCTGCACTTGATGAAGCTACTTCCAATATCTGATACTAACATTTGAGACAATCAATGAATATTTGTTTTTCAATTAGTGACTTTGAAGTATTCTTTGCATTCATATCCATCCTCTTTGAGTGAATATCAAATTGAATAGAAATATTTCCCTCAGAATGGCAAACATTGAAAACAGAGTCTACTCCATAGTCACTCTTGCCATACCCAAGGATTCACAGGTCACTTTGTGAAACACTGCAACTCTCACACAATGTCCGAGTTCATTTTGGGTCACAGCATGTGTAATCTGGCAAATTCTCTCATTCAAATAATTCTTGGATGTGGCTGGTGCTCTTTGTTCAAAACCAATGCCCCGATCTTGTGGGGGATAATGACAACTCGAGCTTCCCAACACAATTTATTGATATCTTTCACTCACCTCTGGGAATATATGCCATCAACTGTTGTCCTTTCTTTGGTGACCATCCTTTCATAATATAACATGAACTTCAGGCAATCAAGGAACTTTTGCTGTCCATAGTCCAATTTACATTGTGCTCACAGCTACAGTGCTGCATCATCTTGACCTTTTTTCATCAGCAGTCGTTACAGAAGACAACACATTTCTGGTATTGAAAATAATGAATATTCATCTGCTCTCGGGTTCAAGGAAAGAGCGTTCACTCGCGGCCCTGTTTTCACCAATCTTTCCACTACCGCGCACAAGAAGCACAAGACAGACACCATTGTATGCAGATGCCGAGAAGTGTGTTCAGCTCTGGCTGAACAACTTCTAATCTTGTGCGTGGGCTCGATAAGAAGAAGAAGTTCTGCTCACAAGGTCAAAGGTTAGGTTTGAACTTTTGGGGATACAATTTGAGACAACAATTTAATGTTGATCAAGGGTTGATTAAGTGTAAATGGTGTAGTGACATCCATCCAAACATGATGGCTAAATCTTTCTTCATCCAGCTGATAGTGCGTCTTGTCAGCTTTCTGGATATAAGACATATCAACTTTCCAGAACCAACTTTCATCCTGTTAGACAACTTAGCACTAATACCATATGATGACATGTCACAACATTAACTCTTTCTGTTGATTAGTGGATGAGCACATCAGCAAATTGTTGCAATCAACCAGAATGAACAAAATCCCTTTCTTTATCTCATTGCACCTCCATATTCCACCCTTTTGGGTAATGGAGCTAAGAGAATTGAGGGAATTCATTTAAACTATTCAACAATCCCAGATAGGCTTTCATTAGATGGTGGGAATATTGATAATAATCTAAACTGACTGCACCTTAATATCCATACAGTGTTTGCAACCCTGTACTTATTGCTACACTTACTTCTCTTTAATTGGAATCCAGCCTTTTTCTTGTCTGCTGAACATTTCTTCCATTTTAAACAGGAATTTATCTCTCGCACCTGCTGTATTGGTGGTATCATCCAAATAACCAGCAGCTATTCGAATGATTTGCAGCAACTGTTCCCTGCTCTTCTGAAGTGAAGATAAAACCATGAAGGTAAACAAAAATGCTGGAGAAACTTCTCTTGTTACGAGTGGGGGGTTGGGGAGTGAGAGCAGATTTACGGGGTATAGAAGAGACCCTGATTAGAGCCTCATCTATAGGAGAAGAGGGGAACCCCCGTTCCCTGAAGAATGAGGACATCTCTGACGCCCCGGTGTGGAACACCTCATCCTGGGTGCAGATGCGGCGTAGATGGAGTAGGGGATGGAGACCTTACGGGAAGTAGGGTGGGAAGAAGTGTAGTCTAGTTAGCCATGGGAGTCAGTGAGTTTATAGTGGATGTCGGTCAGTACTCTATCACCTGCGATGGAGATTGTGAGGTCTAGAAATGGTAGGGAAATGTCGGAAATGGTCCAGGTGTATTCAGGTATAAAACCATGAAGGGTGATGGCTACATATGAACAAATCCTTCTGTGTGTACGTTGGCCAAGAAGTGATCAATAGTAAAATTCTAACACTAATAAATCATGATAGATCCATCAGGCATTAACATTGGCACAAATAGTGCTGCCCATTCAGTCAATGGGTTCTGAAAAACCTGTCAACATCTACTTCCAGGTTTAGCTTCATTGCCTGGGGTACTGTCTCATCTTAATGTAATGAATCCAAGGGAATTTAATTCACCTGCCTCTTCCCAATCGGTCTGCTCTGGTAATGCTTTAACCTTCCTTTGGAATTTCACATTCACATTAGCTGTTCCAACTACTTGAAAGCTCTCAAAGGTATAAGTCTTCAGATTTTTCCACAGCTTTTATAAGTTAGGGTACAGTTTCTTCCGGCCGCCCAGCTGCATATTCAGTCTGCTTGATCGCTACATCCAATGCTAATCTTAAATATCAGAAATGTGACCAGTCACATGGTGGCTAAGGACTAGACATCCCTGTTTGGACATAAAAACAAAACTCCCGGTGGCTTGTGTTTGTTTAATGAAGTTGACTTCATTATATTCCTGTTTGCATGTTCAAATGCACTCAGAATTTCATGTTTTTTCGTACAACCTCCTTTGTCCCAGTATTGAGTCATCAGTCCCGACATCACCATTCACTATTTTCTTCAATCCACAATTATAATGCAGGGAGAACACACCTGACCTTCTCCCTATATTCTTCCATATCATCTGCCTCCCTGCTGTGAAAATCTACATAAACCATTTCCTTCTGCCGTGTCTCTAACACATCTCGGCAGCCCCCAACCACCCCTCCCCCCTCCCCCCTTCCTCCCCACCCTACCCGAGACTCCCTGTGTATTTTGTTAGCATTTTGTTAGCCTACAAAGGTCTAAGATGCACAACGCAAGGACCTTGACTACAAGAATGATGGTGGACTGCCGAGGAGTGCCGTGGAAATGTGAAATTAAACATGCTAATCTTATAAAAGCAACATTAATGAAGCCGATCAAACTCTCATGAGATAATCAGTGCATGCTATGATTGAATGGTTTGTATGACCAGTTCCCACTGAACAGTAAATAAAGAAGTCAATTATTACTGCAGATTAAAAACACTGCAGCCAAGTACTTAATGCAATGGATATCATGTTAGAGCTGTGTTGCATGGCCCAGATGGCTGAAATATTTTGAATGATTGCACTAAAAGTTACACAGAGGCATGGAGCATGGAAACAGTCTCACCAAGTCCACACCAACCTCCAAGCACTAATTACATGAATCCTACACTGATCTCCTTATTCCCCCCACTTTTCCACCAGATTTTTCCACTCCAGATTTAGTTTTAGTTTTAATTTTAGAGATACAGCTTTGAAACAGGCCCTTTGGCCCACCGAACAAGGATCACCCATACACCAGTTCTATCCTAAGCAATTTACAGAAGCCAATTAACCTACAAACCTGCACATCTTTGCAATGTTGGAGGAAACCAGAGAAAACCTACGCGGTCACAAGCAAAACGTGCAAACTCTGTTCAGTCAGCACCCGTTGTCAGGATCGAATCTAGGTCTTTGGCACCGTAAGGCAGCAACTCTACTGCTACGCCACTGTGCCGCCCGAAGATTCTTAGATCGTTTTGTTTAGTGTAGAGATACAGCATGGAACCAAGCCCTTTGGCCCACGTTAACTATTGATCATACATTCACAGTAGTTCTATGTTATCGCACTTCCTCATCTACTCCTTACACATTACAGGCAATTCACAGTAGCTAATTAACTTACCAACTTGCACATCTTTGGGATGTGAGATGAAATTACAAAAATGGGAAAAGCTACAAGGTCACAGGGAGAACGTGCAAACTCCTAACAGACAGCACTGGAAGTCAGGATCAAAGCCAGTTCACTGGGGCTGTGAGGCAGCGGCAATTTTTATGACTGCCGTACAATGCTTCCCCTATGCGGTATCTTCTACATAGTTGAATGTTAAATTCATTCAGTACAAACACAAAATACTGATATAGGTTAACAAAGAGCAACATAACCACTCCCAAAGCGTTACATCACAGCACACAAGGTAATGAAGCCATGAAAAAGAGGAAGGCTGGAAGACAAAGAGCTGATTAAAGAGAGAAATAAAGAAAAAAAGTTAATGTGCTGGATCTGTTTCTTCATCACTGAACACTTGCACCTATTTAGTTCAGGCTTGCAGCTTTCCTCTTTAACACACTAGTGAATCCATCAAATAAATAACCATACAAGTGCTGCAGGATCAGCTGAATTTATGCCCTCAAATTCACGTCATGCAATAACCATGACTTCAGCATAATATGAAAACACATATATTAATTAATGTAATGTATTCTACAATAATAACAACACAAAGGCAGACTTAAAATAAGATGCATTTTCAATATTACCTCATCGTCTAAACCCATCCATTTACTGCACCGTTATATCCTAGCTCTAGGTTATTATGATTGCCTCAGTTGATCAAATGGAAGATTTCATTCTTAATATTATCCATTGTCAGCATTTTGTGGCCCGGCTAGCTGGTCTGTAGTGAAGTAAAACTGCCCATGCAGTTCCTGCAGATAATCATTAGATTTTACTTCGGAGTCACGTGAGTGACTACGTGAAGAACCCCGCCAGGATGCATGC
Organism: Amblyraja radiata; assembly: GCF_010909765.2. Classification (NCBI taxonomy): domain Eukaryota; kingdom Metazoa; phylum Chordata; class Chondrichthyes; order Rajiformes; family Rajidae; genus Amblyraja; species Amblyraja radiata. The sequence goes on from NC_045968.1 coordinate 22,629,557, forward strand.
GTGTCATATCGCTTTCACGCTTGCGAAACGACAAGCGGGGTGGAGCGTTCCCCCGCAGCGGTAAGTTTGAAACCGCGACCTGCAGGTAAGTGATTTACTCTGCGGTAGTTTTTGTCCCCGCGAGTGAAGCTGGCTGGGGAGGACTGCGAAGTTGCGGGAGCCAGCAGCAGCTGAAGGCACAAGCCCTGTAAGTGGGATCAGCTGTGCCGACTTTTGGTCCCGCGCCGGGCAGAACACCACGGCCGGACGGGAGACTATTCAGATGGGGCCGTCGACTTTTGACAAGTCGAAAACGGCAGGAGGCGGGGTGGAACGACGTTCCCCCGTAGCGACAATTTAAACCAGGACCTGCAGGTAAGAGCTGCGGTCTTTTTGTGTTTTCCCATGCTGATTACAGGTGGAGAAACCAACGGGCTGCGACAAAGCTGGTGGGCTAGCAGCGGCCAGCGGCACTTGAATCACCTATAATGGGATCAGCTGTGCCCGATGTCGCCTCCGCACCGGCCATGTCCACTCCGCGGCCGGGCGGTAAGGCAAGACAAAAAACCATCAAAGTCGTGGACTCAGTGGAGTCCGACTTTGAGCAGCCGCGGGCGGCCAGCGACCGTGAGCGCTGGAGCGGTGTGTGGAGCATTTGCTCCAACGTGACAGGCTCCGGGAGATGGAGTCGAGTCACTGTGGGCTCTATGTAAAACCCACAGCAGCACCTCTTGTAGGGCTGCACAGTGCTTCTCCCTCATCAGAGGGGAGTACTGGGGGTCAGTTCTGGGCTGATCCTGAAGAGGGGTTTGCAGAACAGAAATCAAGTGTGCAGGGGGTGCAGGAACGTGAAAATCTACTGGACATGGTGTCCAACTTCATACAGCCAGACCAGACTGGCCAAAACCTGGAGGACACCTGACTGTAACTGTATGTCCCGGAATGTTTCCTGTAGTAAATAATTGTATATGGAAACTCCTAAACAGCGGGGATAACAGCTTTCACCCGCACAGTGGATGAGAAGGACATGTCGCAGGACCAACAGGATGCACTGGCACTGCTTTGCAACACACGGCCATAGACAGCACCCTTACGCACCCACCAGTAGAACAAGACCGACTGGTGAAAGCTCGAAGGTCCGGTACACCAAACATGAGTCTTTCTTAGGCCATGGCCCAGACCGGCCTTCTTTGAAGATACGCAAACCTCCAACATCAACCAAACCACAAACCCAGACACCGACGCCTCAACATCCACGAAGGATTTACAAAAAGAAGTAAACCTGCCACTGGTAACTATGGAGGTAGGTGGGTCTGGTTCCCTACAAATTGCAGGGAGCATGGAGGTTGGGGGGGGGGGGGGAGATTACTCTCCTTTCTGGATGCATGGAGTATGTTAACTACCGATACTTATATTTAAGCAGTATCCAGGGATATACAATAGAATTATACACAAGTACAGCCCTCCAGTTCAACATATACCGAACCGAATGTTCGTACTTTCCGGTAAAGAAAAATCAGAAGCGCAGGCTGAACTGGAGTGGCCTTACGCAAAAGGGGTAATTGAAAAATCCCAACACGAACCGCTAGAATTCGTGTCCAATATCTTTACCAAAATCAAAAAAGATGGTGGTTGTCGCATCATCATAGATCTGACCAAATTGAATACATTTGTACAATATATTCATTTAAAAATGGAAACCTTTGTTACTGCTAAACAATTGATTTCCAAAGGTTACTTCATGGCTAGCATCAATTAAAAAATGCTTACTATTCAGTACCTATACGAGGTGACCACAGATGTTACTTAAAATTCAACTGGATGGGACAGCACTGACAATATAGAGCGCTGCCAAATGGGTTAACATCAGCCCCCAGGCTGTTCACTAAAATTTTGAAACCAGCCCTAGCGTTTCTACGGAAACGAAAACACATGGTCATGGCATATCTAGATGACATACTTATTGTGGGCAAAACTTTGGAATTGGCCAAACAAACTGTAACAGCCACAAAACAGTTATTTGAAAAACTGGGGTTTATTATCCATCCAGTTAAATCTAAATTAACACCTTCAACTACTATGGACTATTTGGGGTTCACCATTGACTCAGTTCACATGTCGGTGACTTTGCCAAAGGGAAAGGCTATAGATTTAATAGAGGCTTGCAATAACCTCATTGACATCAGTAACCGTCCATCAGATTGGTAGCAAAAGTAATTGGCAAAATGGTGGCTGCTTTTCCAGCCACACAATTTGGACCTTTACATTACCAAAATTTACAGAGAGCAAAAATACAAGCACTCAAAATCAATGCTGGTCATTTTGACAGACCAATGAAGCTACCAATCAAAGCTATAATGGAACAAAAATGGTGGATAGATAACATTTGGCTTTGTTTCAATCCAATCATTATCAGCAACCCTTCTATGGTGCTACAAACTGATGCCAGTGCACTTGGTTGGGGTGCCACCAATTCCATCTCCAGCTGTGGAGGTAGATGGACTGCTCAGGAGGCATCATTATTACTAACACTGGGCATAAACTACCTGGAAATGTTGGGTGCATTCTATGGCCTAAAGTCATATTGTACTGGGTCATATCACCAGCATGTTAGACTACAGATTGACAATACCACCGTGGTAGCATATATCAACCACATGGGTGGAAACAAATCGACATCATGTGACAATCTGGCTAATACAATTTGGCAGTGGTGTATCCAGAGAGATATTTGGATATCAGCCACTTACCTACCAGGTAAACTAAATTTAGTGGCAGACACCAGGTCACGCAAATTTAATGAAAACATCGAATGGATGTTGAATAAAAAGTATTTGCTGATAATACAGCACGATATGGAACACCAGATATCGATCTATTCGCATCCAGGCTTAACCACCAGTTATCAATTTATGTTTCATGGGAACCAGACCCTGGGGCAGCGGCGACAGATGCATTTTCGCTGCATTGGGGGGAAATTGTTTATTTATGCATTCCCTCCTTTCTGCCTCATCAGTCGAGTATTAAGGAAAATACAACAGGACTCTGCGTCTGGTATTTTGGTAGTACCCGATTGGCCTACTCAACCATGGTTCCCAGTGATAATGAACATGGTATTAGAACCATGTATCACCATCCCGAATAGACCAGACTTGTTGGTTCATCCCGTAACAAGGGATAGCCACCCATGCCATAACTATTTGAATTTATTAATTTGTAGAGTTTAAAAATACCTCTACTACAGCTGGGACTGACGGACCGAACAGTGAACATGATTTCGGCAGCCCAAAGACAGTCCACCAAAAAACAGTATCTGGTCTATATCAGGAAGTGGGAGATGTATTGTAACAAAAACAGCATCACCTACAGAGATATGAACATCCCGTCTGTTCTGGAATACCTGGCAGGCCTCCATTATGATGAGGGGCTCAGTTATAGTGCCATCAACTGCGCCAGAAGTGCCTTATCGACTTATCTATGGCAAGGAACAGAGCGTCACTCTGTTGGAACTCACCCACTGGTAACAAAACTTATGAGGGGAATTTTTAATACCAATCCCCCAAGAACCAGGTACTCCCAAATATGGGATGTGAGTATTGTCCTGAAGATGCTCAGGAATTGGTCTCCAGCAACAGCTCTGTCCCTACATAGACTGACATTAAAAACAGTCATGCTAATGGCATTGGTCACGGCACAAAGGGTACAGTCATTACATAAATTAAGACTGGACAACATGACTTCTTCATCTGAAAACATTACGTTTCATATTTATGAATTAGTGAAACAGAACAGACAGGGATCAGCGGGCCTCAATATCGAATTTAGGTCTTACCTAACAGATGATCGTCTCTGTCTAGTAAAACATTTGTCGTTATATATGGAGAAAACGAAAATCATCAGAGGCAATGAGAAGGCACTTTTAGTCAGCCATAAGCAACCACACAAAAAAGTGTCGGTCCAGACCATCTCAAGATGGCTGAAACAGGTTCTAACACAGGCTGGGGTGGATACTAATATTTTAAATCTCATTCCACCAGGGCTGCAGCTACATCGGCAGCTATGCAGTTGGATGTACCAATGGACCAAATCCTCAAGGCAGCAGGATGGTCAGGGGAAAAAACATTCCAACGATTTTATCATAAACCAGTCATTAAACCTGGAACATTTGCAGAAACAATTTAAGTTCTGTAATTTAATCACCCCATAAATAGGGGCTATAATTTGTGTTAATCAATTCATGGATTTCAATGTCGGATTCATGTCTAAAATATGTTGACACAATTCCTCCTACAGACATTAAGGCAGATGTGATGCATGGACTCGTTTCCACGGCATGAAATCACAGAGCTTTGAAATCTTCACGTAGTCACTCACGTGACTCCGAAGTAAAATAGTAAGATTAAATGAGAACTTACCAGTTCGAAGTTTGATCATTATTTTATGAGGAGTACGTTGAGGGAATACGTGCCCTCCGCTCCCACCCATGATCATATACTCAACTGGTATTTCTTTCTCTAATCTTACTATGTTTAAGTCATTACAGTTATCTGTGATTTCACACCGCTGCTTTGAAGAATGACACGCATGCGTCCTGGCGGGGTTCTTCACGTATTCCCTCAACGTACTCCTCATAAAATAATGATCAAACTTCGAACTGGTAAGTTCTTGTTTAATCTTACTATTTACTGTAGTCAAACAGAACAGTCTTAGTTTTATTATGCATCGAGTTAGATGCCAAGTGGATCAACTGAATTAAGAAGACTCTCTTCAGTCATTGCCAACCTCACTACTTGACATTTTTAAAAAAAGTTTAAGCAAACTGTGTAAGGTTTTACCATAAATATGCCTTTTGGCAGCATAGGGAGGATAGGTATGATAATTGGAGGGAGTTTGGTTGTATAGACATGTCCCTTGCAAAGTGAAGAATGAGAAAGCATATGTGGGTCATCATGAGGACAGGGCAGTGGGAAACAGTTAGACATCATTTTGCTGCTTTGGTAATATTATTAGTCCAACGAATGCAAGTTCAGAGCCAATTACAATTAGAACATAAAACACTAAAGCATAGGAACAGACACTTTGGCCAAAAATAATCATGCCGAACATGACGTCAAGTTATACTAATCTCCTCTGCCTGCACATTCCCTCCATTCCCTACATATCCATGTACATCATAAATGCCACAACAGCTTCTGCCTCCAATAATCACAATTGTCAGCGCATTTGAGACACCAAGCACACTCTGTGTAAAAAAAACTTGCCCCGTACATTTCCATTAAACTTTTCCCCTTTTATCTTAGAGCTATGCCCTCTAGTCTTTGACATTTCCACCTTAGGAGAAATATTCTGATTATCTGCCCTATCTATGGTTTTCATAATTTTATATACTTCTATCAAGTCTCTCCATAACCTCTGATGCTCCAGAGAAAATAATCCAAGTTTGTCCAAGCTCTTCTCATATCTAACCCAGCCAGCATTCTGGTAAATCTCTTCTGCACCCTTTCCAATGCCTCTGCATCCTTTCTGTTATAGGCAACCAGAACTGCACACAAATGCTCCAAATACAGACTAATCAAAGTCCTGTAAAGCTGCAGCATGACTTCCTGGCATACTCAATTCCATGACCAAAGGAGGCAAGAATACACTTTCTTTACATCTTCATGTGCCTTCTTTACCACTAACCAGGTTTGTTACCACTTTCAAGGAGCTGTGGACTTGGACCTTAAGATCCCGCTGTACATCAATGCTGTTTAGACACTTGCCGTTAACTATAAACTTTCCTATTCAACCTTCTAAAGTGTAACTTCTCACACTTGCTCAGATTAAACTCCATCTGCCATTTCTCTATCCATTTCTGTAGCGGATCTATATTCTGCTGCTTACTTTGAAAATCTTCCACTCTGTAGCAAATTTACTAATCAACCCATCTACACATACGTCTGAGTCATTTATATATATCACAAACAACATAATGTACTGGTTGGATAGTTCCACTCACCAGTCGGAGTGGATAAGAATGGAGAAAGAGGAGTGTTTCCCGTATGATATAGGAACGATCTTGTTCTCACCGATAAAATTGAATAGTATAATATATAAGCAGAACCCAATTATTCACAATACAATAAGAATTTGGAAACAAATAAAATTATCCTTGAAATTAAATAATCTATCAGTACAAACCCTACTATTGAACAACCCTGCATTCAAACCATCTCTTATCGACAAAACATATAAACAATGGGATAGACTGGGGATTAGGAAAGTAGGAGATATGTATGAATTGGACAAATTGTTATCATTTCAACAATTAAAATTAAAATTTAAACTGAAGGATAATCAATATTTCAAATATATACAGATATGTGACTTTATGAAGAAATATACACATAATTTCAAATTATATTTTTAGACCCTTTAGAAGAAGCAATGAATATTAAAGCTGATTCACAAAAACTAATATCATACTTTTATAATAATATATTAAATAGAGAATTACCCTCAACAGAGGCACTAAGAGAAGATTGGGAACATGAACTAATCAGAAAGATCCCGAAGGATAGATGGGAAAAGTATCTGATGAACACACATAATTGTTCCATTAATGAAAGACATAATTTAATTCAATTTAAATTATTACATAGACTTTGTTATTCAAAAACGAGGTTGAATAAATTTTACCCAAACGTCTCTCCCAGATGCGTTAAATGTTTGTTTCAAAATGCTAATATAACACATTCATTTGTAGGATGTATAAAGTTGAATACATTTTGGAGCGATATATTTGATATATTTACAAAGCTTTTCAAGTCAAGAATAGAACCTAATACGGAATGGATTATATTTGGAATAATAGTAGAAGATATCAATTTAAATAAGGACCAAACGTTTTTTTTAATTATGGGTTAATAATTGGAAAGAAATTGATACTTACATTTTGGAAAAATATAGCTATTCCAACTGTTAAAATGTGGATTAGGAATATGATGGACATAGCACGCCTTGAAGAAATGAGACTCCGACTAATAGATAAATATGACCAATTCTTAAGCAGTTGGTCCACTTTTATCGACTTTTTGGAATCATGTGATGCAGCGGTACCGTAAAGATGACTGATTTCAGGTCAGGTCGTGGATAGATTTACATCTCCGAATAAAGATTTGAAAATTTATCTTTTAAGGGTCTTTTTCTCCTATTTCTACTTTCCACTTTTTATTTTCTTATACACACACTTCACGTTTTTCTATTTTCTACTATCTATTTTTCCTCTTTTTCTCTTCTCCAATTTTTTTTTTTTTCCCCCTTCTTCTTGTCTTTCTTATTTCCTTTTCAAAAACATAAAACTAGAGGTTGTACATAGAATGCATAATTATGTTATGACATAGTTGGCACCTAAAATTAGGTCCCACTGTATTGTTTTGTATTGTACTAACTTCTAATAAAATAAAAAAAAAAACAAAAACAAAAAAACTATAAACTTTCCTATTCAACCTTCCAAAGTGCAACTTCTCACACTTGCTCAGATTAAACTCCATCTGCCATTTCTCTATCCATTTCTGTAGCGGATCTATATTCTGCTGCTTACTTTGAAAATCTTCCACTCTGTAGCAAATTTACTAATCAACCCATCTACACATACGTCTGAGTCATTTATATATATCACAGACAACAGCCGACCCAGCACATGTCCCTGTGGAACTCCACTGGTCAAAGACCTCCAGCCAGAAAGATACCCTCCAACACAACCATGAGTCCATACTCCATGAGTAAGCCAGTCCTGAATCCAAATGACCAAACTACTATGGATTCCATGCACTTAAATCTTCTGGATCTGTGCACCATGAGGGACTTAATCAATTGCCTGACCAAACTCCATGTAGACAACATCCATTGCCTTTTCTACAATGATCACTTTCACCATCTCTTTAATAAACTCAATCGAGTTTATAAGATGTCAGATTCAGATTCAGATTCAGATTCAATTTTAATTGTCATTGTCAGTGTACAGTACAGAGACAACGAAATGCATTTAGCATCTCCCTGGAAGAGCGACATAGCAAATGATTTAAATAAATAATAATAAGTGATAATAAGTGTCCGGGGGGTGGGGGGGTGATTGGCAGTCACCGAGGTACGTTGTTGAGTAGAGTGACAGCCGCCGGGAAGAAGCTGTTCCTGGACCTGCTGGTTCGGCAACGGAGAGACCTGTAGCGCCTCCCGGATGGTAGGAGGGTAAACAGTCCATGGTTGGGGTGAGAGCAGTCCTTGGCGATGCTGAGCGCCCTCCGCAGATAACGCTTGCTTTGGACAGACTCAATGGAGGGGAGCGAGGAACCGGTGATGCGTTGGGCAATTTTCACCACCCTCTGCAATGCCTTCCGGTCGGAGACAGAGCAGTTGCCATACCATACTGTGATGCAGTTGGTAAGGATGCTCTCGATGGTGCAGCGGTAGAAGTTCACCAGGATCTGAGGAGACAGATGGACCTTCTTCAGTCTCCTCAGGAAGAAGAGACGCTGGTGAGCCTTCTTGATCAGAGTTGAGGTATTGTGGGTCCAAGAGAGGTCATCGGAGATGTTGACTCCCAGGAACCTGAAGCTAGAAACACGTTCCACCTCCGTCCCGTTAATGTGGATGGGGGTGTGCGTGCCGCCCCTGGACTTCCTGAAGTCTACAATGAGCTCCTTGGTCTTCTTGGAGTTAAGGGCCAGGTTGTTGTCAGCGCACCATGCTGCTAAGTGCTGGACCTCCTCCCTGTAGGCCGACTCATCGTTGTTGCTGATGAGGCCAATCACCGTTGTATCATCTGCATACTTGATGATGGTGTTAGTACCATGTACAGGTGTGCAGTCATAGGTGAAGAGGGAGTAGAGGAGGGGGCTCAGCACACAGCCCTGTGGAACGCCGGTGTTCAGGGTGAGGGTTGAAGAGGTGTGCTTGTCTAACCTAACAGACTGGGGTCTGTTGGTTAGAAAGTCCAGTATCCAGTTGCAGAGGGAGGGGTCGATGCCCAGGTTACCGAGTTTGGTGATCAGTTTTGATGGTATAATGGTGTTGAATGCTGAGCTGTAATCGATGAACAGCATTCTTACGTAAGTGTCTCTGTTGTCGAGGTGGGAGAGGGCGGAGTGAAGTGCCGTTGAGATGGCATCCTCCGTACTCCTGTTCTTGCGGTAGGCAAACTGATAGGGATCCAGTGTGGGGGGTAGGCAGCTTTTGAGGTGTGCCAGGACCAGCCTCTCGAAGCACTTGGTGATGATGGGGGTAAGTGCAACTGGGCGGAAGTCGTTGAGGCTTGCCGCAGTGGAGTGTTTTGGCACTGGCACGATGGAGGTGGATTTAAGGCACGTGGGGACAACTGCTTGGGCAAGTGACAGGTTGAAGATGTCAGTCCAGACGTCTGTCAGCTGCGCAGCACAGGCCCTGAGCACGCGCCCGGGGATGCCGTCAGGGCCAGCAGCTTTACGTGCATTAGTCCTACTCAGTGCCACGAATACGTCGTAGGGGGTGAGTGTGAGGGGTTGGTGATCGGCAGGTAGCACAGCCTTGATGGCTGTCTCTAGATTGTCCCTGTCGAAGCGGCCATAGAAGTGGTTAAGCTCCTCAAGGAAGGAGGCGTCGCTGGATGTGGGGGTGGTGTTGGAGGGTCTGTAGTCCGTGATGGCCTGGATGCCTTGCCACATGCGTCGGGGGTCGGAGTTGTTGTTGACTTGCAATAAACAGGTTATGGGGAGAAGGCAGTTCTTTCTTACACATAGTATTTGCGATTGTCAGTCTTGCACTTTCGTGCACTTGTATGTTATACAATGAGACTGAAGAAGTCAAATAGGCCACAAAGCTACAATGTAGCCTTCAATCATAGTTACTGGTAGGCTGCAATGCGTCTACATTTTGTGTTTGAAAACAATATGCCCAATAATGTTAGGCATGTCTGATATTAGCATTGCCTTGTCACCAATATTGAGCTATAATAGTCCTTCAATTCATGTTGTTGGATTCTTTCAATTACCCAGCTGTGAGATCTGGCACTCATCACTTGCGTATTTAACGCCGTAAGCCAGGTCATGGTTGCTTTAATTAATGGGTCACCTACTTTTGCATTTTTATTCCTTCTTTCCTGACAGTTCTATACACAGTAGATTGCACTCATTTAGACCGCAAGTACCAGTACCATATGATGTTATTCTCTGACACATAAAATGGTTCCAGTTGGTGAACACGATTGCTGGTTTGTGCTGTAGCTTATGCTCGCAGCCCTGCCAAATAGGCTCTACTCGGCCACAAGCCCTACCTTGCAAGAGACTTCAACTAGAATATCCTACCCACAAAATAATGGGAAAGGATGATAACTGGACTGAAGACTCTCCATCTGTGTAAGCAAATACAGATCCTCCCCAGGTTACAAACATTTGTCTTATGGACAGCCCATACACACAAACAAGTGATTTGGAGATCGGCAGGATGGATTTGACAGCTGGTGGAGGGCAACAGACTTTTTCTGCAGTGTGGAAAATTGGTTTGCAGTAATATCTGAATGAATGAGTTAAACATCTACGTTAAATTACACATTGCCCTTTGGTTGGACTTACATTTGCTTTTATTTAAATACATTCCCAGACAGCATTTCCAATCTGTTCTGGTTACCAATAGTGCTCCAGAACAGATCCCTATAATATCCTGGGGAGGACCTCTAGTACATCATGGTTCCCATACGACGAACCACTTGTACCAAATGAGCAGAGCCTAGGACCAGAGGGCAAAACCTCAGAATAAAAGGACTTTCCTTTGGAATGGAGATGAGCAGGAATTTATTTTGCCAGAAGGAAATTATCATTACATAACATTATCATTACAGGTGGCCAAGTCATTGGGTTTTTAAAGCAGAGGTTAATAGGTCCTTGATCAGTAAGGTGTCAAGGTTTACAGTGAGAATGCAGGAGAATGGGGTTGAGATGGAAAAATAGAACAGCCATGATGAAATGGTGGAGTAGACTTGATGGATCGAATGGCCTAATTCTGCTCCTATGTCTTATGGTGTTATGGTCTTATCATCTCATACCTGACACTTTGCATACTGAGGATCATGTTTTATTTTCCTGTATCAATTAATAGCCTTAATTCATGTCCTTAACTGCAGGTTTAGTTGTGCAGGTACACTGATTATCTAACATGAATCAGTAATATCCCACTATTTTTAGGGCACTCTTTCACTGCAATCACTTACAAGCAATTTGAGCCGTATGTTGTGAATTCCTCTGAAAGATTTGCCCACAACATTCATTCATTCAAGGTTAAATATCTGAAATAACTCATAAAGCAGGTCTAAGTCTGAGAGAATGTATGATTTTAGATTACATTCATTTATGGGATATAGGTATATCAGGTAAGGTTGGGAATTATTGACAACACTTAAATACCCTGGACAACCACCTTCTTATCTAATTTCCATTGTTGTTAATTCACTACCTAGCAGCCAATGTTTACTTCCACGGGGCTGTTAGATAAGGAGTTGCTGGAATTTGATGGAATGATGATAAAGGATCCACAATATATCCCCAGTCAGGACTATAGTGTGACTCGCAGGGTATGAGATGTCCTTGCATTTACTGCTATTGCCTTTACTGATGGTAGATGCTGTGTGTGTGTGAGAGCAGATGTTTAATATGTCTTGGTGACACAATGCAGTTGGTTTTGTATCTAGTGCACAGTGTATCAATGGCATTTCGTTGGTGGAAGAATAAAGTTGAACAATGAGTGCTAATCAAGTGGGTTGATTTGTCCTCAACAGCGGCAAGCTTCTTGTTGGAACAGGAATCATTGGGTAAGTGGTGAGTACTCTATGACAGTTTTGAATTATGGGTGGTGAAAACAATTTGGAGAGTCAACAGTGACATGTTCATGATAGTACATTGAGGCGCCATCTCATTCTTATAATCAAAGCACGTATAATTGGCTGGTCCATTTAAAGTTCTAGTCAATGGTGAATTGCTGACTGTGATAACTGCATTGAATATCGAACAATTAGATAATAATTAGATATCTTTGTGGTGAAATGCTACTTAATACATCCTAACCCAAGTTTCAATTGTAATTAGGTTGTGCTATATGTTGAAAATAGACACAAAATGCTGGAGTAACTCAGTGGGACAGGCAGCATCTCTGGATAGAAGGACTGGGTGATGTTACGGGTCGAAGCCCTTCCTTTGACCCGAAACGTCACCCGTTCCTTCTATCGAGAGACGCTGCCTGTTCCACTGAGTTACTCCAGAATTTTGTGTTTATCTTTGGTGTAAACCAGCATCTACAGTTCCTTCTTACACTTCATACTGTATGTTGTCAAGGGCATCCTCACTATTTCTGGAATGGATCCATAGAGTAATATAACACCGAAACAGGCCCATCAGCCCAACTCGCCTAAGCTGGTCCCACTTACCTGTATTTTGTCAATTTCCTTCCAAACCCGTCCCATGCACATAGCTATCCAAGTGTCTTTTAAATGTTGTTGTTTCAACTGAATTTGGCATGATGGCAAGGCTTTCCTGAAAGGAAATGGTCCACAGAACCAGAAAAATATGGCCAAAGTTGTGATATATTGTGAATGAATTGCCAAAATGAGCACATAGATAAAAAGATGTGTATGCCGTCATGGACATGTTAAATGTTTCACAATGTATCATTGAACTGGTTAATAAAGCTTGAGATCACTACTTTCAAATATTATAATATTTAATTGCATTTCCACCAAAGTCAGCATATTTATTTCAGCACTAGCATCAGCAAATTATTCCTCTTTTAATTTCAGAAAATGACTCCAGTGTGTTGTCGCCCTGGTGCTTGTGAATTTTGTCTAAAAGAGAAGATAAGCTTAGAAGATGCTAAGAAGATGAAATCAGAGAGGTTCTTTAAGGAATATAGAGAAACCAAGAAATAATTTAAGCAGGGAATTAGGTGTCCCAGAAGAAGCCATGAAATATTCTTAGTAAGTAAGATTAAAGAGAATCCAAAACATTTTAGATACCTTCAGTACAGGGATCTCATTCATTAGGCTGTGTATGGGACAAAATAGTGGTGCAATGTAGTCTGCTTATATGGGACAAAGCGGTGTGGTAATGCGGATTGGTTATATGGGACAAAATAGTAGCACAATGTAGACTGGATAAAAGGCAGTCTGGAAATATACATGGAAATTCTCGAATCATCCTTCCAAATTAAAATTTTAAAATGTTCATGTACTGAATACTATTACAAGGCAGCTTAAGAAGACTACTCTATTAATGTAGATTGGTTCCGATTCCCATCCCAGGCTTATTAATCTGTCCCACAGAAAGCCAAAGGTGTTGCATTTGCAGAGGTTGTGCAGAAATTGGAAGACTATTTCCATCCTCAGCATTTTGAGATTTACAAGTTCAGCATGAGAAATTGAAGAGCAGAAGAATTAATCAGCAACATTATTATAGTATTACCAGGTTTAGCTACACATTGCAACTTTGGTAAATTCTCAAGCAATGCATGGGGAGATGGATTTGAGAGTAGTTTAAATGACAACAGATTCAGGGCAAATTGCTAGTCATTCCTCACATTTTACATGACTTGCTAGACTACAACCTTGATACCACCAGCAGTAAACAATTACACCCATCAGCAGGCACAAACATGAATGTTGCTTACAGTCAGAAGGCAGCTATGAAAGCTCTAGGCCTATAACAAAGTTGTCATCATGGGAATACAATTTTTGTGAATCCTTGCTGCTAGTGCAGTAACCGAACACACACCTGTCCTTTTAGGATAGCAAATTGTGATTTCAGAGGAAGGGACATTTTGAGACAGCATGCAAGTCAAAGCCTAAGACAATATTACCAATGCAACTCTAGCACAGAGAGGAAACATATCCTACAGAGAGATGCAACAAGGTAGCTTGTATGACCTGTAGGGTGATTCTGATAGATTGGAATTACAGCGCACAGTGGGAACAACAAGAATTTCAAAGTTAACCTTGCAAATAAATGACCTGGTTGTAGAAATCAATATTGAATCAGCAATGTCAATATTGCTCTTGATTGTTCTCTCACAAGTAGAGATACATACCACAGGACAGCTGGGCATCCACCTCTGACAGAAAGTGCAATTTGTCTGAAACATACTGAAGAAGAGGTCAATTATAATTTATTGTGCGTTACAATTGGCCATTGATTAGAATTGTCAATAGCTGCAGCTGACAACACAGAGCATGACTGGGCATGGATTGTCTAGGTAAACTAAAAATCTACTGGGAAAATATCTTTAGTGTCCATACCCTTCCTGTAAATAACACTGCAAAATAATACTCCACAAATTTGACAAAATCTTCTGGATATTGATATTGGGATGTCTGGACACAAGATTAGCAAACACGAAGCCTGATGTAAACCAACATATCTCAACTCCAAGGCATAGATAGAGTAAACAGTTAGAACCCTTTTCCCAGGATGGAATAATCAAAATACTAGAGGGCATAGCTTTAAGGTGACAGGTACAAAGTTTAAGGAAATGTACAGGGGAAGTTTTTATTTTACGCAGAGGGTGGTGGTTGTCTGGAATGCGCTGTCAAGGGTGGTGACTGAGGATGATGTGATAGTGGCATTTAAGAGGCTTTGGATAGGGACATGGATATGCATGGAATGGAGAGATATAGATTATGTGGAACTTGATGGACAAGAGTTGGTCCTAGCATCATGAGAAGGGGGAGGAGACAGTAAGGACTACCAGAAATTAGAGAAGTCAATGTTCATACCGCTGGGGTGCAAAGTGCCCAAGCGAAATATGAGGTGCTGCTCCTCCAATTTACGGTGGTCCTCACTCTGGCCATGGACAGAAAGGTTAGATTCGGAATGGGAGGGGGAGTTGAAGTGTTGAGCCACCGGGAGATCAGGTTGGTTATTGTGAACCAAGCGGAGGTGTTCGGCGAAGCGATCGCCAAGCCTCCGCTTGGTCTCACCGATGTAGAGCAGCTGACGTCTAGAGCAGCAGATGCAATAGATGAGGTTGGAGGAGGTGCAGGTGAACCTCTGCCGCACCTGGAAAGACTGCTTGGGTCCTTGAATGGAATCAAGGGGGGAGGTAAAGCGACAAGTGCAGCATTTCTTGCGGTTGCAAGGGAAAGTGCCAGGAGAGGTGGTGGTTTGGGTGGGAAGGGACGAATTGACCAGGGAGTTACGGAGGGAGCGGTCTCTGCAGAAAGCAGACAGGGGAGGAGATGGGAAGATGTGGTGGGGTCACGTTGGAGGTGGAGAAAATGACGGAGGATTATTTGTTGTACGTGACGGTTGGTAGGGTGGAAGGTGAGGACAAGGGCGACTCTGCACTTGTTATGAGTGGAGGGATGGGGAGATTGAGAAGAGTCACGGGGTATAGAAGAGACCCTGGTGAGAGCCTCATCTATAGTAGAAGAGGGGAACCCCCGTTCCCTGAAGAATGAGGACATCTCCGATGCCCTGGTGTGGAACACCTCATCCTGGGTGCAGATGCGGCGTAGACGGAGGAATTGGGAGTAGCGGATGGAGTCCTTACAGGAAGCAGGGTGGGAAGAAGTGTGGTCCAGATAGCTATGGGAGTCAGTGGGTTTATAGTGGATGTTGGTCAGTAGTTCTATCACCTGCGATGGAGATAGTGAGGTCAAGTAATGGTAGGGAAATGTCGGAAATGGTTCAGGTGTATTTGAGTGCCGGATGGAAGTTAGTGGCGAAATGGATAAAGTCAGTGAGTTGTGTGTGGGTGCAGGAGGTAGCACCAATGCAGTCGTCGATGTAGCGGAGGTAGAGTTCGGGGATAGGGCCACGATACGTCTCGAACAATGATTGTTCGACGTACACTACAAATAGGCAGGCATAGCTAGGGCCCATGCGCGTGCCCATAGCTACGCCTTGTATTTGGAGGAAATAGGAGGAGTCAAACGAAAAGTTATTAAGGGTAAGGACCTAGGCAGAGGAGAGTATCAGTAGTCGGCGATTAGTTGGTTGGGATTGATTGGTCAGTCTGAATAGGGTTTCGGCCCGAAACATTGCCTATTTTCTTCGCGCCATAGATGCTGCCTCACCCGCTGAGTTTTTCCAGCATTTTTGTCTACCTTCAATTTTCCAGCAACTGCAGTTCCTTCTTAACCATTTAGCCAAATGAAAGAACACCTACTAGAGACAAATGGAGTCTCATAAGAACAAGTCAAAGTGAACGGAGAAGCCAGCATGGATTTGCCCTGTGCTGAAAATATAGAATGATTATATAGCAATAACAAGTTAGTTGTACCAAGAACAGATATTTCAAGATCTTGACACAGAATTGGTGGGAGTCAATATTGCCATTAATATAGTCTAACTCCATTGAATTACTCAATTAACTACATGTTAAGAGTCAATGGCTCCTCACAATTTATGCGGTGCAGTTACCATACAGTGTCAACTCATTTCAAAATACCTTGAAGCGTACAGAGGACAAGATGCTACCAGGCAGAGATGATGGTCTGTGCAGCCAAGACATCCCTCTCATGAATTCTACTAAAGAGAATGACAATATTCATACTTTAGAAAAGATTCTCAAATGATAACATCACCACAATGTGAAACGAGAACAAAATAAACATGCCTCTATCCCACAAGGAATTGTCCATCTCAGGCCAAAGATGGTGATAATACTTGACAAACCATCCAGGCAACGCTAAGATCATTTTGGGTAGGGTTCAATATTACTCCAGATTTATATGGATTTCCAGGCACACATGTCAAGATCACTGTGACAACACACAGAGAGCATATTTCCAATGAAAGTGTCGATATATGGACATGCAACCATTTTTCAAATTAAAATAGAAATTATTAATTGATCAAAGATGTCTAGGGGGGACAGAGGATAATTATCTCCATGCCAAATTTTAAATGAATTGAACTTACAATATATAAGATTGGCAAAAGCTTCATATGTTGATCAGCATGGGCAGGTTGGGCCGAACGGCCTATTTCCACATAGTATGACTCTAGGTAGGTATTGATCTAAAAATATTAGTATCACCATGCATAGTCTGGAAAAGATACAGAACCCTGTAGACATAGTTGTGGCCAATATGACATTTCCAAAGAATCCACGTTGATGAGAGGCAACAACATTTTTTTTGGTCTTCATCAATACTCATTCTAAATGCATTGAAGTTAGACATGTGGGATCATACATGCTAGGGTAATGTACAATTGAAGTGCTGAGAATTATTCATGGCACCAGTGGTATACATCAAGAGTTGTCCGATAACAGGCCTCAATTCCTGTCGATCCAGTTTGAGTATTTTATAAGACGCAAGAGCAGGAGGAATTCATTAATTCCCCATGTCATCCATCCACCAAAGATGCAGCCAAAAGTCTGGAAGTATTCTTTCGGGGACGAGTTTTCTCAGTTTGTTCAAGCATGATCATGAATCACTCTTTAGCTAGTTTCTCGTTTAAGTATCATACAATCTGCCATACTCTGCCACAATCAGCATTGTTTTGAGTTACAGACTTCTAACATGCCGGGATTTACTGCAGCTTTGTTGGAGGAGAGATTGGAAGGCTAGCAATTTGAACAAAATCAAAAACAAAATTCACATCTGAACATTACTGGGGAAAACAGTTCAAACAACAAGAATAAATGGGAGTATTAAGAACTATAGTAAGAATGACGCACAGATATTGGATATTACTGAGATGATACAAGACTGCAGTACAAAACAAAATGTGAATTGTTCTCACTAATCAAATAATTGCAGTGAGTGACATGCCAAAACATTGAGTAAATGCAAAATAATGAATTTGTTTCAGAAACGGATATGCAATCAAATATTGTAAAGGAGACAGGAGTCAATATTAAGTCAAGATCTCACACATTTATCAGATCTAGTGGTACATTAGAGACTCAAAATCAAAGCATCGAAACAGTAGTTGCTGTCTAATTATACAATACTTTAACTGAGGGTGGGCAGTGTTTATTTGTTTCCATATTTGTATGTAAATATGCAAATGACTCATCGTCATAAAATGATATAAGCACATGCGCTAGTTATTATCAATCTGCAATAGTGTACACACATGTTTGGACACTTCTAGAATGCTTTAGAGATTATTGAGGATTGCACCTTCCATTACCGCAAGATTGGGTTGAAGATCACTTCCAAATGAAGCACTAATCCCAATTCTAACCAACCCCAGTCTGAAGAAGACCCAAAACATCGCTTATCCATGTTCTCCAGAAATGCTGTCCGACCCACTGAGTTACTCCAGCACTTTGTGTCCTATTTTGTAAACTGCAGTTTCTTGATTCTGCAATCCCATTCCCGATCCTCTACCGTTTTTATGCAGAAAGCATACATGTATTTGGTAAAACTGCATTTCACTGGAACCTTTACAAATGATTCCTGTGCCGTGGCCTTTATCGGACTGTTGGAATTCCTTTCATGAGATCATCAATATGGCAAAGGGGATGAAATAAAGAATATTGGGAACCGTGAATAGTTCTGAGAGTGAATAAGGAAGATCAGTTTTCATGTAGTTAGTAATAAGAGAATACAAGTTGAAAGTGATTACATTAAAATTGTGGATAAGGAAATATTTTTCAGCACAGCAATTTGTATAGCCTGTCATTGATTAAAGGTGGAGCAAACAGGATTTTGAAGTTAATTTCACAAGATTTTCCACTATATAATTGAAGAGGAAACATTAAAGAAATATGGGTTGAGAAAAAGGTAATGCAACTAATTGAATAGCTCTGTCAGAAGATCTACTCTGGCACAATAAGATTTTTGGCCTACTTTTGTGCTTCATTATACTGATTCTGTGACATGGGATTCAACACATATATTTACCAAGAGGACCTGTAACAAAGTTCTTCTCAAGATTGATATCACTGAAAGCTGTGAGGAAAACCTTAGGATGATTATTTATAGTGCATTTGGGATGCAGGTAGCATGAAATGACTGCAATCTACTATGGCCAACAATTCAGATTTTTTTCAATTTTTCATGGCACCATTTGAATCAACGTTGAATCAGCTCTTTCAACGTTTGTGATTTTGCTTTTGGAACACGGCCAACTTTGTACTGATGATTGAATTTGCCTGTCATTGAATCAGAATACTAATTCCAGAGTTCAAACCAGTGAAAAACACATTCCTCAAACACTGTAAAAAAAAGACATAATGTGCTGGAGCAACTCAATGGGTCAGGCAGCAACGCTGGAGAACATGGATAGCTGACGTTTTGGGTCGGGGCCCTTCTTCAGACTGACTGTGGGTGCGGAAAGAAACCCTTCCAGGAAGAGAGGAGAGCAGGACAAATCCTGGCCGGTAACAGCATGATTATTACCTATGATTTGCCAGGCTTTGTCCCACCCCTCCTCTCCTCTAGATCCCCCTCCCCCCTCCAATCAGCCTGCAGAAGGGTCTTAACCTGAAACATCACCTATCCATGTTCTCCAGAGATGCTGTCTGACCCACTGAGTTATTCCAGCACTTTGTGTCTTTTTTTGTACACCAGCATCTGCAGTTCCTTGTTTCCTCAAACGCTATGTTCATTTAGAGGAGATATCTGGATCAGTTGGCAAAGAAATTCCCAAAATAGTAGCACCATAACTTCCCAATCAGAGGAAAAATATCACTAAACCGTCTCCGCAAAACCCTCCGAGTCCATTGGAAGAGCAAGCAAGCCAGCATCAGTGTCCTCTTCCAGGTCAACTTCCCATGCATTCAAAGGGGCCTCCATGGCAACCTTTTCTCTCAGAATGGTGTGGAATAAGCTGCCAAATGAAGCTATAAAAACAGATAACATTATGACTTTCAAAAATAATTTGGACAGATAAATGGATAGGAAGAGTTTTGAAGATTATGGACCAAATGGAGGTAAATTGGTCTCGCCTAGAATGCCAACTTGTTTGGCATGGACAGAGTGGGCTGAAGGGCCTGTTTCCATGCTGTATAGTTCTATGACTATGATTCTATGACTAGTTTTACTCAGTTAGTTACAGGCTTTTAATACAGTCACTCAATTTTTAGCTCACAGGAAAAGATTACTGGTTGCTAATGGGAAAAACAAATCATGGATGTGCATAAAAAGTCTCATTGAAGAAATGTTACATCTTTACTTACTGATGTGATTTTCAAGCCCATGCTACTTAGAAGGTCATGCATCAGCAAACCTGCCAAGTTATCCTCATTCCCAGCGACTGCTGAGGAAGAAGTGGGGTCAGCAGATGCAATTTGGAGTGGAACAGCTTCTCGTGGAATAGAAAAGAATCTGGACAGTTGTACCCAAAATTAGGAGGCAACTTGGTACGATACCTGTGGCCTGCAGTTGCAGCGAGACGCATACCATCAATGCAGCTTAAGTTGCCTCTAGGAGACCTCATGCAGTTTGCGAGTTTGTTGATGCCAACTTGCGACCTTTGTAATGTATACGGCAATCAAAATGTACGTGATTTTTGATGGATGAACGCAAGAAGGAGAAAATACTTCAATGAATCTCTCAGTTAATTTGTTGACATTTATATCAAAAAAACCCTCAGCCAGACAGTTGCTTATATTTGCTTCTTCCACAGAAGATGGATTATCAACATGCATGACAAGAAAAATTATGTATTTGCCCTGAATCAACTAAATGGCTCCACAGTCAAGAATTTTTGCACCTTTGGATATATTGATCCATATGTAATTCCAAAAACACTGTTGAAAAATAATTTCTTTCACATCAGACTCTAGGTTTTGTTATAGGACCAACAGCTTACTTCTTACATTAATGCTACTGATTAGTTGGAAAGAATTCATTCCAAAGTCTGATCAGTGGCGAGGCAGTACAAATGTAATATGAATAAATGTAATATCTAATAATACATTAGGTCTAAGACTTGGAGTAAGGACCAATTTTAGCATTTCTAATAGCTCACCCACTGGTAGCTATCCAGGAAATTAAAACTCGGGGCATGAAAGTTTTAACATCAAGCCTACACACTTGTGTAGGTATGTGCATGTTTTATGTAGGAACTTCTTGTGTTTCATCAGAAATGATCACACAGAGAAATCTGCACAATAATCACTTCATTAAAGAGCATGATGCAATGAACAGTGTTAAAAAAATATCAAAAGGCAAATTGATCCTCTTTGGATTAATGTGATTTTTAATATTTTCAAAATATTTGTCAATTGTGATCATATATACCTCCCATGAATATTCAAGCCATAAGATGTGTTCATAATTCTGGGACTGGATGTGATTCAGAATTTTCAATTTTTCCTAATTCATATGCATTAGAAAACTGAAATAGAATCTGCCGTCAAGGTATAAAATTTATGAAATACGTGTTAGCCCACCTTTAGATTGGCTCACATTATCAATTCAACTATAAAACATGGCCACAGAACTACAGAGTGAAGTATAATTGAATCTCGTTTGCCAGGTTCACAGATAATTGAAAATAATTGAAAACAAAGATATTTAAATCACCCTACTTTGTTTAACTATATTCATGATAACACAATTAGTACCATTACAAGGTTAAGAACTAAAGATTAATCCTAGTATATCTCTTAATTAAAATGGCTTAAATAACCTGTGGCACAATGTTAATTTAAGTCTATCACAGTATCTCACACTATCTGGATCTTCTCAATAAATGAAAGCACAAAATTATATTAAATGCACAAAATATATGCATGGTTTTGCATGGTTAAATTTGCAACATACATTTGATTATATTCTGTAACTCTTCAGTATCCAGTTATTGCTCGTGAATTGAGTTTGTGTTAGAACATGCAAAAAATCGTTTTAGTCTTCCCAATGCATTTTAAGTTCAAGCAATTTAAAATAAGCATAAGCAGCAAGAAGCAGCTGAGTAAAATGCTCAGGAACAGAAGCCAATGATATGAAATAAACTTTAACAATGAAAGCTAATATTGAAAAAATTCACAAGCGATGTCAAAGTCTAGTTTATTTTTGTTTAATATGTTCACGTGTACCAAGATACAGTGAAAAGCTTTGTTTGTTGTGTTATCGGGTTAAATCATACTATGAGTACAATCATACATGAGAAATTGAACAGGTTAGTGGATAATTGTGATCTATTTCTGGGAGAGCATGCACAGAGTTGTCACGTTCAGGTCGTGTTGCAATTTTCAAGTCTCAAGATTTTGAAATCATGGTCTGATCTTGGCGTAAGGATATACACATTTCTTATTTTCCATCTAAGACCTGGTGTTCTCGTGGTATTGGATTAATGTTGTGGATATGTATGTTACTAATAAAACCCCATGTCTAATTGCCCACTGAACAGAGTAGGCCTTTTCTGTGGTCACCTTTACCAGATCATCCTGAAGGACATTATTGAGGCTGATAGCTTTCCAAATGACAACCTTTCCAAATTATAGCTTTCCAAATGACAACCTTGTCTGAAGAAAGGTCTCAACCCGAAACGTCTCCTATTCCTTCACTCCATAGATGCTGTTTCTCCAGCATTTGTGTCTATCTTGTTGGTTAATGGTCACCAGTACTAATACTATATTCTTTTAAATATGGACCATTTTGATTACCGGTACTTGAATTTGAATTCTCTAAATGCCGTGTGAGGATTTACAAACTTCCTTCCAGATCAATAATCTTAGCCTCTTGAGTCTACTCCAGATATTTAACCAAAATGCTGCCATACGCAAATTCAATTAATTTTATGCAATAAAAAAAAGAAAATAACATATATAAATTAATTACTGCCAGATGATTAACATGAATTCTATATTAAAAGAAGGAACTGAAACAGTCCAGAGTTATAGATCAATGATCTTAGCATCTAGTGCTAATAAACAACATGGAATCCTTACACAGAAATATAATGAAAAACAATTTATAAAATAAAAGTGATCAAATTATCAATGTAGATTTAAAAATAGTGATACATTTCCCATTTTATTCCATTCTTTTGAAAAAGCATTACAAAAGTGAAGTATGTAGGCATAATTTGTATGTGCTTGTGCTCTACCTGATAACCATTTGGCCAGAAGGTGGAAAGTGAGGGTCAAGGAACAATGAGCACTATTTGGTACAGAAAACAGTAGATTATAGGTAATTGCTCAGGCAAGGAAATAATGGAATTGGTGGTTGATAAGGATTAGTGCTGTGACCAGTCTTGTTTACACTCACATGCATTCTTAGGAAAATGGAAAAACAATGTCAAAACTTTCATCCAACATCAAATTTATGAGGAGAGATGAAAAAAGACAAATCCGCATTGTTTCATATAAAATAAAAGATCAGCATTTTGTATTAACCAAGACTTTGTTAGGACTCACCTACAGTACTTCAACCTCACCCTTTTTGCAAATCCTAACATAATCAGTCTGTTGGTGAGCAGTTTTATTAAGGTGCTCACTCAAGCATTTGCTGGAAATAAAAGCAGAAAACAACTTATTTGCTTGGCTTTCCTGACCTTAACTTTCACAGAATAGTATAGTGTCAGATGGAGGTGGGTTTCCATCTGTTGTGTCATGTATTATTTATTCAATCTGGCAGGGTTCTTCTACGGTGGCTGACAATTTGTTCAATTGTTTCTATTGCTTTTTTTGTATCTTGTTTTAAACAGTCATATCTAACCTATGAATTGTTTAGTTTACTTTAGTTTAACTTAGAGATACAGCATGGAAACTAGAACCTTTGGCCCACCAAGTCCAAGCCAACCAGCGATCCCTGTATACCAGTGCTAGCCTACACACTAGGGACAATTTACAATCTTTACCAAAGCCAACCTGTACATCTTTGTAATATGGGAGGAAACCGAAGCACCCAGGGAGAACCCACGTGATCACGGGGAAGAATGTACAAACTCCGTACTGACAGCGCCTGTAGTTAGGATCGAACCCGGGTCTCTGGCACTGTGAGGCAGCACCTCTACCGCTGAGCCACCAAGCTGTCCTAAAATTCCCTTGTGACCATCCTGCATTATGCAACTTTTCATAATTTACGGAAAAAACCCACTCAAAATCCTCTTTGCATTAACCATCCTATCACTTCAGGATCCTTTCTTCACTGGGGAGGGGTAGCGGGAGGAGGGATAGAGTCTTCAGAGAGGATCTACGGATGTGGAGATGGAAATGGTCCAATTTAACTGTGGGAAAATCTTCGATTGACTGCGAGTTTCTCCTTTGCAAATCTTAAAGCACAAAGACGTCTTCAGTTTTATACAGATTGCCACGGTTAACATTTTGTGAAGTGTAACATGGCAAACCAAAAACTCCATCAGTTGAAAGCAGACAGTGCCAATCAACTGCAAATGGTAGTAAATAACTTTCACGACTGGAATAATGTATTTAATGTGTTAACAGGTGCAGCTTTATCATGTGTTTTCCAATTATTTCTAGGTGTTAATTAATGAAAATATTGACATCAGTGATGCCAATGTTTACCAGTTACCATTATCAACTTTTGAAATTTTGTTTGATGTATCCATGAAAAAGTGCTTACATTTAAAGACAAAGGAATCCTAGTATTCCCGAACCTTACCATACATCAAACAGTATTTCTGGTGTTTCTTGTCAGAGATCCAGGAAGACTTAGTAACTAACACAGAATGCGTGAGAAGATATTCTTTACACAGTACACCTGTTAACTGTGGTTCTTGCCTTCAGAAATTAACATATAAATGTTGTTTAAAGGCCTATTCCCATTAGAAAAATAAATTACTCTCAAATCCAGACTGTTTGGATAAATCAGACCAATTCATAACGAGTTGGTCTCCATTCGTCGTTTTTTTGGAATCATATGGTGCAACACAATTGTAAAAAATAACTGTTTCAGGACTGGACGAGGGTTGGTCAAGATTATAAATAATGATCTCCTTTTCTTTTTTATTTTATTTTCTTTTCTCTATTTTCTCTCTCAACTTTCTTCGTTTACTCGTTTTCTTTTTTCACACACTATATATTTTACATCTTTCTATCCTTTACTATCTAACTTCTTTTTCTTATTCTAATCTTTTTTCAATGTAAAAAAAAAAAAAAAAAAAAGTTGTACATAAAATGTATTATGAAAATATATATTAGGCACTTTGGTGCCATATGACTGTACTTACTTCTAATAAAATAAAATATATTAAAAAAAAAAAAAAAAAATCCAGACTGTTTGTGTAAGAAGATAATAAGGGTCAATGTGAATAGCAGATTTCATGTAGTCTGGTCTCAACCTGAAACTTCACTTTTCCTTGCTCTCCAGAGATGCTGCCTGACCTGCTGAGTTACTCCAGCACCTTGTGTTCCTTAGATGTAGTTTGCATAGGGTTTAGCAAGGTTTTTACAAAGTCCCATCCGGTGGGTTCATCAGAAAAAGTTAAGACCCATGGTTTCAAAAGAAGGATAATGGGCTGGAAGATATCATTGGACCAGTCAGGTGGGCAATAAAATTACAGCAAATGAGAATTAATACACAGAAGTATGAGATAATGTATGCAACAAGACATTGATAGCGAGACATGTATAGGAACTGAAAGATACTGGGGTGCATGTCTACAAAGATATAAATGTAGAAAGACTAAGTTAGTGAAGTTAAGAAAACAAACATGTTATTTGCCCAGGAAGGAATTGCAGATGCTGGTTTAAACCGAAGATAAACACAAAAAGCTGGAGTAACAGCGGGACAGGCAGCATCTCTGGATAGAAGGAATGGGTGACGTTTCAGGTCGATATTTACCTATATTGGCTAAAGTACAGAAGGTAGGTGTGGAGCAGCATGCTACAACTGTATGATGGACCTGAACTGAGCATTACTGACCAGGTTATTCAGTAGCATAGTCACTTAGCGCATCTATCAATGACATATTTTCTTATTGACAATTGGAGCAGGCAGCAGAGCATAATTGGAATAGATAGTGGATAAGCGGAGCATAATTTACCTGGTTTATTTTGCTTTTTGTGGAGAGAACATACTTAGGCAACTTTTCACTTTGTTTACTGGATTGAAGTGCTATAGTTTGATATCCCGCACTAGACTGTACCACTATAACTGTGGGTGTTATTGACGTTCAGAGACTTTACAGTGCACAGTGCACTCTTGTCTTTCCTGATATGAAGTGGTGTGAAGTGAATTGATTGAAGAATTATATTCATGATAATGCAGCTCAAAAGGAGACTAAGATGAATCATTCATATGGAATCCTCATAACAACTCAACGTGGGGAACTCAGAACATAAGAAATAGAAGAAGTGTCCACTCACCTCTCACCATTTAGCAAAGTCATTGATAATATTTTACTCCTGTGCCATTTTTTTGCACTGACTATATTCCTTCAAAGACTATCTAAAAAATGTCCATTCATTACTTTGAACTCACTCTGTGAATAAACATCCATGGTCTTATATGGCACAGAATTTCAAAAACTGACTATCATCTGGATGAAGAACGTTCTTCCTTTCTCTATCCTGAATGACCAACCTCTTATTTTGAGACTGTGACTCTACGTTCTTGACTCCTTAGCCAGGAAATTAATCCTCCCCACATTTATTCAAACAATCCCTAAAGTCATACGGTCATCCAGCATAAAAACAGGTCTCTGGGTTACTGAGTCCATGCTGACTGTTCAAGCACCTACTTAAACTACTGCTACACTAATCCGATTTTATATTTTTGCAGAGGTCTCAAAGAATTTAACGTATTTCAAGGAGGTCACCTCATTCTTCTAACCTCCATAGAGTGTAGGTCCTGCCTACGTCATCCTTCCTCATGGAACAACCTTACTAACCTGGATTTGGTAAACCATTATAGCACTTCTATTGCAAATATATAATTCCTTAGTTAGGGGAACTAGAAATGTCTTGGTGCAGTCCCACCAGGGTCATATACAATTGTAGTTAAACATCTTTCCTCCTGTGCTCAAATCCACTTGCAATAAAGACCACATATAATTTGCCTTGGAGAAACTACAGATGCTGGAATCCTGAGTAAAACACTAAGTGCTGGAGGAACTCAACAGGTTAGGCAACATCTGTGGAGGAAACGGACAGTTAACATTTTTTGTCGGGATCTTTCTTCAGACTAACCTATGATTTGCCTTCCTAATTACTTGCTGTGTTTCCATTTTAACTTTCAGTGATGAACAAATACTACCATTCCCCCCTGAATATCATCACCTTGCCTTCACTCACCATTTAAAAAGATTCCACCATTCTATTTTTTCCTACCAATGTGCATGACTAGGCAACAAAACACTGTAGACTTCTTGCACTATGGAATTGCTTTCTAATTATACATTTTCACACTCATATCTTGTCTTTTGCAATCTGCTTCTTTACACTGTCTTTTGTATAATTTATGTATCTTCTATGTGTTTGTGTGTTTATCTGAGTTTATGTGCCTGTAATGGTGTTGCAAGATTTTCATTGTTCCTGTACCTCACCATATTTGTGCACACGACATTTTCCCACAACTTAATCAATTTGCCATGCCCTTGCTCATTCTCTTGGAGAGTGAGAGTGAATGAATCCTACTGACACCCCTCTGCATGTAGCATTACTTAGCTGTATCATCATCAAAATTGGAAATATGATACTTGAACTCCTCTTCCAAATAATTGACATAGAATGTAATTATTATTTTTTACGTTTCTTATTACCATTTCTTTAATAGCAATTCTAGCCATTAAAGCAATATTCTAGCAATCCAGCAGATTCTAGCAATATTCCTAATGATATTGTTGGACATATTCGCAATGATTGATGTTAGGCGAACTGTTCTTTAGTTTCCTAGTTTCTCACTTGCTCCTTTCTTAAATAATTAGGTAGCTGTTGCTTTCTTCTCAGCTGCGTTCTAGAATTGATGAAAGCTGACAGTCAGAGCATCTACTATAGAAAATTGGAGCCATCTTGGTGAACGGCTGCTAGCCAGCAGCCGTCCGTTTTAAATCCGTTTTTTTTATAGTTTTTACTGAGTCCTGTTTTTTGTTTGTAGGGGATATGGTCTTTTTAATGTGGGGGGTAGGTGTAAACCTAATTTCTAGGTCCCTACCTGGTCGGTGTGGCAGCTTCTTCTCCGGGCTGCCCGTCGATCCGTCCTCGTGGCCTACCTGTGGGCTTGGAGCGCCGTTTCCTGGCGGGAACCGCCCAGCACCTCGGCCTCGGCGGCGGCACAGCATTGGAGCGCTGGAGCGGAGCGGAGCGGGCGATGCCTTGCCTGGGTCGCCGCGCTGGAGCGACGCGCTGGAGCTCTGGCGAGCTGGACCGCCGAGAGCAACAACTCCGGGCTGCGGGCTGCAGAGAGGCGGCGCCGACTTTGTCATCTGGAGCCTGGGAGCTCCAAACCGGCGCGGCCTTGTCGGCTTCGGCAGCCGCGGGCTCCAACCAGAAAGCGGCCGTTCCAAGTGGCCCAGCCGCCGAAAGGACTCTCCCGACGCCGGGGCAAGACCACCCGGTGAGAACGGCCAGGGACATCGGGCCTCCGTAGAGGCAATTGCGGTGGCCTCAATAGGCCTGACTTTGGGGTGAACATGGGGTGGGGACTGGACATTGTGCCTTCCTCCACAGTGCTACCCACTGTGGGGGGATGATTTTTTTTTTGTCTAACTGTAGTCTTGTAGGTCTGTGTCCAAGATGGCTGCCGTGAAGAGAGAGTGGACGCTGGCACGAATTGGTTGCCGCTGCTCTCTCTTCACACTGTGTTTTTGATTTTCTGTTTTTGGATTGAATTCTGTTTTTAATTTGTGTCTCTGTGATGTCTTTATTATTTGTTATATTCCGATTATATGTTATTCCGATTAAATGTCTATTATTGTTATGTCTGTATTCTTTCTTTATGTGCTGCACGGAGAGGACGCTGGCGCTGTTTGTTCGCCGCTTCTCCGTTTGCTATTGTCTGTTACTATTGTAAAGCGACTTTGAGTCTTAGAAAAGCGCTATAAAAATAAAATTTATTATTATTATTATTACTATCCCCTTATCCTTTGGGAAATGGTCCTCTAATCCCATGACTTTCTGTCCCATTAATTTCTCCATTATCAGTTTTTTTTAACAGACAGTAATTTCACTCCCTATTCTCTCCAGACCTATTGTACTCTACAATTTCTGAGAGTTTGCTGCATTGTCTTAGAAACATAGAAACATAGAAAGTAGGTGCGAGAGTAGACCACCAGGTCCGTCGAGCCCGCACCGCCATTCGCTCATGGCTGAACACTAAACAGACACACTCACCCACAAACAGTAGACACAAGACACAGAACACAAGACACTACCCTCCCCTTTATACCGCTATCACCCCTCTCCACCCCAAGAACCGCGTGATCTCCTGGGGGAGGCAAAAAACCGGATAAAAACCCAGGTCCAATTCGGGAAAAAAAATCCGGGAAATTCCTCTCCGACCCCAATCCAGGTGATCGACACTTGTCCAGGAGATCACTCAGGTCTTACTATACTAACCATACCTAGGTCCATATCCCTGCCCTCTCCCCGTAGCCCCTTATCCCCTTGGCAGCTAAAAAACCATCTATTCTAGACTTAAATACATTTAACGTTTCTGCTTCCACTGCTCCCTGGGGCAGTGAATTCCATAAATTAACCACCCTCTGGGTGAAGAAGTTCTTCCTCATTTCAGTTTTAAAAGAACCCCCCCTTATTCTGCAACTATGTCCCCTAGTTCTAGTTTCCCCGATCATTGGGAACATCCTCGGTGCATCCACCCGATCAAGGCCCCTCACGATCTTATATGTTTCAATGAGATCGCCTCTCATTCTTCTAAACTCCAAAGAGTAGAGTTCCAGCTTACTTAACCTTTCCTCATATGTCAATCCCCTCATTGCAGGAATTAATCTTGTAAACCTTCGCTGCACTGCCTCCAGGGCTAGTACTAGTGGCACCTTGTCAAAAGCCTTTTGGAAGTCCAAGTATACCACATCCACCGGTTCCC
Organism: Amblyraja radiata; assembly: GCF_010909765.2. NCBI lineage: Eukaryota > Metazoa > Chordata > Chondrichthyes > Rajiformes > Rajidae > Amblyraja > Amblyraja radiata. The sequence goes on from NC_045968.1 coordinate 22,659,441, forward strand.
CTTTATCCACCCGGGTTGTTACTTCCTCAAAGAATTCGAGCAGATTCGTTAAACAGGATTTCCCCTTCACAAAACCATGCTGGTTCTGTCCGATGAAGTCATGTTTATCCAAGTGCCCCGTTAGTGTTTCTTTAATAATTGTCTCTAACATTTTACCCACCACCGATGTTAGACTAACCGGTCTATAGTTACCCGCCTTCTGTTTACTTCCTTTTTTAAATATAGGTGTTACATTGGCCATTTTCCAATCCACTGGGACCGTTCCCGCCTCCAGGGAGTTTTGGAAAATTATCACCAATGCATCCACAATCCCCACCGTAATCCATCAGGCCCAGGGGATTTATCCTCCTTCAGTCTCATTAATTTCCCTAATACCACCTCCTTAGTGATCTTAATAGTATTTAGCTCCTCCATTCCTACCGCCCCCTGTTTATCCAGCGTTGGAATATTTTTTGTGTCTTCTATGGTGAAGACTGATACAAAATACTCGTTTAATGCCTTTGCCATTTCCATGTTCCCCACCAACAACTCTCCAGTCTCACCCTCCAATGGACCAACGTTCACCTTAGCCACCCTTTTTCTTTTTATATAGCTATAAAAACTCTTACTATTAGTTTTTATGTTGTTCGCTAAATTCCTTTCATAGTCTATTTTCCCCGTCCTAATTAATCTCTTAGTTATTTTTTGCTGACCTTTAAATGCTTCCCAATCCTCTACCCTCCCACTATCTCTGGCTACCTTATATGCCCTTGCCTTCAGCCGAATACTATCCTTTATAGTTTTACTGAGCCATGGCTGACTGTTCTTACCCTTACCCCTTTTTTTCTTCATAGGAATAAATTTTTCTTGAAGGTTATACAGTAGATCCTTAAACGTACACCACTGCTCATGTACCGTCTTATTCTTGAGTCTGCTATCCCAGTCAACTTTGATCAGCTCTGTCCTCATACCCTCATAATCCCCCTTATTTAGACTAAGCACCCTAGCCTGAGTTTCAACCTGCTCCCCTTCTATTTGAATATGGAATTCGACCATATTGTGGTCACTTGTTCCCAACGTCTTCTCCTGCAATGTATCTGCCATGTCCTATTCCAAATTGTCTTTAGTACTTGCATGCTTGGCTCCACCATCACTGAAAGGGGGATGCCCATGGATTCCCCTCCTTTATTGAGCTGATTAATTCCCTCAGCATTCACAACCAGATGTGGCAGAACTGCAGATCTTAAATCTGGGTATCATTGGCTATGGGATCACTCCACTGAAGCATTTGTGTGCTGATTTTGCTATTTATCTTGTATGTCAACCTTGTGTAGCTGAACCAGGTTGGTTATTTATTTCTAAGGATGTCTGCTGCTGCTCTGATATGCTTGTCAAACCCTTCTTTGATTCATTCCTAGAGAGAGCATGGAGACAGGGCCTTCGGCCCATTGAGTCATCAATCACTTGTTCACACTGTGAGATTATGGATATGATGGCTCATAGTGGATTATGATTGCCAGCTTTATGTTATGGTCCTACAATCATGGATAGATGCAGGTACAACTGGATTATGATGTTGTCTAGTGGGTTTATTCATTATGTTGGTCCACTCATATAGGTGCAGAGCCCCGATAGCAACATCATTCAAGTCTTGAATAGGTCAGGCAGAAGCAAAATAGACTATTCATTCCATTGATGGACAATGAAGTCATCTATCTCGTCCTTGATATCTTTGATTTCTTATCCAAATTGTTTTCAATAATTGGTTTATCATCTTAGGGAGAGTCGTAAGTGGAGTCTTCTTTGCACAAGCTTAACCTGATGTCATTACATAATGTAATAAAAAGGAACTGCAGATGTTGGTGTATACCAAAGATAGCCACAAAGAGCCGGAGTAACTCAGCGGGTCAGGCTCATCTCTGTAGAAAATGGATATGTGACGTTTTGGGTCGAGACCCTTGAAGGAGTGGGAGCATGAAGTGGCACGGGCAGCCTGGACTGTAAGCAAATGGCCAGGGAGGCAGTGTGAGCTAGGGGTGGTGTCTAAGGTAGAGCCCTGAAAGCCCATACTTTCAGGGCTGTATGAAAGCTGCCGCGGCGAGGCAGCGAGCCGGGAATAGCGTCGGCAGCTGTCGGCAAGTCCGTCCGCCATAACCAAAATCCGTTATAAAGATAACCATATTAGCTTACTTACACCTCTGGCCAGAAGACAACAAACACTCGTTGTGGTACATCTCGGCAAGAGGTCAGTACTTGCAGAGAGGAATAGTCAAAATAAGTACGGAGAGTAAAGGAATAATCAAACCTCAGCATGTGGTTCAGCATGCCAGATGTATTAATTACACTGTTCAGTGCTTGGCTGAGTTTAAATATTTGTGTCAGTAAAGCACAAATGTATTTACACAGTGTAATAGATTTACACTGCATTTGCAGATTTGAGATTGACTCACAGTTATGCCATTATCAGCAGAAGTTTCAGCCTAAACAGCAACAAACGTTCCATAAATCCTCAAATGAAAATTCTGGCAAGGTCCTTCACAGAAGTGCATCTGCCCAATGAAATTACTTACCACAAACTATTCAAAAATCAATGTAATTTTTCTTAAAAATCTCCAGCTTTCCATACTTGAGTAAACTCTATGTTTAGACATTTTGATCTAGAAGTTACAAGGTATGCACCGCCTTCTTGAGAAGAATGTAGAGGTTAACTAACCATGTTGGACATCACTCATTAAATTCCTCTGCAAAGCTCCCCACACTGCAATAAACTAAATTATCTGAACTACATTATTCTTTTGGTGAGAAGGGTGGAAGGGTTAAAAAGCTGGTCATGAGTGGAGAGTTAAAAAAACTATATTTATCTATAAAGACAGCTAAAATCCTCACTCATGGAGTTCCCTCCCAAAAGTACATTGCAGTGTCAGCCTGGATAACATGCTCAATGGGCCAAGGCCAATTGGGTATGGACTGGAGGTTAGAGATTAGAGAGGTACAGCACAGAAACAGGCCCTTTGGCCCTCCGAGTTTGCACCGACCAACGATCACCATTACACTAGCGCATACTACACACGAGAGACAGTTTATCATTTTTAAAGAAGCCAATTAACCAATTAACATCTTTGGAGTGTGGGAGGAAACCGGAGCACCCAGGGAAAACCTAGGCGGTCACAGGGAGAACGTACAAACTCCGACAGCACCTGTAGTCAGGATCGAACCCGGGTCTCCGGTGCTGTGAGGCAGCAAATCTACCGCTGCGCCATCATGCCGCCCTAGACACAGACAGTAGAGCTAACTTCTTTTTCAGCATAGCACATCTTAAGCACTTCATATTTCCACTAAAGCTGACCAATGGTTAGTAATTCTGCTTCTCATCTCTGGGTAGCTGAGCTGCCATTTGACATTTAATGAGCCGAACAAGATATACTGCAACGTGCTGGACTTGCAAATTTAGGAAAACAAAGAGCAGCATCTATGTTACAAAAAAAAGTGAACTGGAGGATAATAGAAGAGAATGCAGAAGCCAGATATTATGCAAAATGAGAAAATGAAGATGTGAGAAAGGGATTATATAAATGTTTCTAAATAAATGGTAAGTGACAATGGGATTAACATAAAAGTTCAATGCTATTCCAAAACTAATGTATTCACCAAGCGTGACAGCCCATTCATATTTCAACTATGTGTGAAAAGGTTGAAGACTTTATTAAATTAGTGCAGTCAAGCTGAGGAGCTTGTTGTAGGAAAATCAATGATTTATCAGCACAAAAATGGTCTGGAAAGAAAAGAATTAGGTTGATGTTTCACAGGTCTTATGGTAATAAGTTGGTTGTGATGCAAATTTTTCTGCAAACTGAAAGGAAATGGCATGAAGCATTTTGTTCTTTGTGCAAACTGGACACATTTATTTTTATTTGATTTTTGTACTTGGCTGATTCAACAGCGTTGCAAGAAACCACAAGTTAATGGCCACATTTTTATCATCATATAATTAGAATTCTCTTCCCAGAGGTGAGTGAAACATCTGTTAACAGTCTCAAACACAGGCTTACACATGCACATGCATATAGCAGTCCTGTGCCAAAGAGCCTGTTCAACCCGCATTGAAAGAGGAAGCAAGTTCTTTCCTGATTCACTTATCATGTAATTACATTTATTTATTGTATAATCAGGGCGGCACGATGGCTAAGTGGTAGAATGACTGCACTTGCAGCACCTGAGGCCCGGGTTCGATCCCGACTACGCGTGCTGTTCGTATGGAGTTTGTACATTCTCCCCATAACCACGTGGGTTTTCTCCGAGATCTCCAAAGACGTACAGGTTTGTAAGTCAATTGACTTGGTGAATGTAAAAATTGTCCCTAGTGTGTGTAGGATAGTGTTAATGTGCGGGCGTCGCTGGCCGGCGCAGACCCGGTGAGCCGATGGGCCTGTTTCCGTGCTGTATCCCAAAACTAAACTAAACTAAATCTTTGGTTTCCTCCAAAAGACTACAGATTTGTAGGTTAGTTGGCTTGGTATAGTGTAAAAATTGTCCCTAGTGTGTGTAGGGTGGTGTTACTGTGCGGGGAACGCTGGTCGGCGTGGACTCGGCGGGCCGAAGGGCTTGTTTCCATCCTGTATCTCTAAACTAATCTAAACTAAACTAATCAGCCATCGTTCCTGAGGATGGTCAGCACCTTCCATCGAATATCTGCAGTGGTAAATATCCGTATTGAATAAAGATATATAGAAGATATTTTGAGCTGCCGATCAGAGAGATTATAAGGAATTGAAATTAACACAATAAAAAATGAAGGTAGACAAAATAAACAATGAAGATTGGGGCAACAGGGCAGGTGGTGTAGAGAAGAAAAGTAGTGTAAACATTTCAGGTCAATAACCTCCCATCAAATTACAATCCACAAAATGTCTACTCTTGTTTAATTTTCCCCATATACATTTTTTTTCTTGAATTGGTTAACTTAATAATATCACTCAGCTATTTGTGCTGCTTTGATGTAATTTACCTGGTTTATAAAACCCAAATGGCAGTGTTCAAATAACTGTGTGCAATTTATTTCATCAACTAGTGTGCTAAAGATGGCATTAGTGTTATAGATAAATTAAAATTGTTCTATTTTTTAGAAAATGTCATCTTTTCATACAGTAATTAAAATCTTGATTAGTAACTGCTACCTTTAATTTATTTTTGTTTGATATATATATTAGTTTAGTTTAGTTTAGTTTTGAGATACAGCGGGGAAACAGGCCTTTCAGCCCACAGAGTCCACGCAAACCAGTGATCTTTAGACAGTAACGCTACGCTACACACTAGAGACAATTTACAATCTTTAACAATGCCAATTAACCTATAAACCTGTACGTTTTTGGATTGTGGGAGGAAACCGGAGCACCTGTGGAAAACCCACGCGGTCACAGGGAGAAGGTAAAAACTCCACACAGACAGAACCCATAGTCAGGATCAAACTCGGGTCTCTGGCACTGTAAGGCAGCAACTCTACCACTGTGCCACCATGCCGCCCAACTTGTAAGGCTAGTGTTTGGAGATATTCAAGGATCCTTATGGTAGCCCTGAGATCAATGAGGCTGTCTCTTTGAAAAAGCCCAGATTTGCACAGCTACTTAATTTGAAATGTAATTCCCCCACAAATTGTGGAGTCAGTGGGGTATAGGGCTTTGTATGCACAAAGTATTTTAGGTCAGTTCCATCATATGATGCACTTCAACTGATTCACAATAGAATATTGCAGCAAAGGCCCATTAATTAAATATACATTGACCCCTCTCAGAGCGCCACTTTATCATGTACTTTCTAACAAAATTCACTTTCATGTTTAATCACAGGAAAATAATAGGACTCCAATATGATTTACAAATTTGAATGCTTAACTTCCAAGGGGGGCCTTTTAGTCACTCTTGGCAGCACATCATTACTCAGTTGCAACATGCCAATGCATTCCTAAAGCTAAATCCCTCTGGCAGTAAATATCTCAGTAATTGTCAGTTGCCTTACCTTTAAAGCTAGCCCAAAGGCTTCCCCTTTTGATCCAGAATGAACACTTTGGATCCCCATATTTTGTTTAATGATATTGGACACCTGTTTTTTGTGGGAGAAATTATCACTCAGGAAACTGATCCAACATGAAAGAAAATCTCTAAATATCTTCTGGCAGTCCCGACTTAATTCTCCACCCTCCCCATCCAACTCCACCATCCTCCCCCTGACCATCCTCCCCCCTCAACAACTACTCCCCCCCCCCCCCCCCCCCACCCCCTACCCACCCAACACTCCACAGCACGTTTTAATCTAAATTACATGAAATCCTAGCTCTCCATGCCAACATTTTGAGCTGTACATAATCTTCAAGCTTTCAGTCCACCAACACTAACAATACAGATCACATTGCATTACTTGTAAAAAAAATACAAACCAACTTTATTAGGAACTGCAAAATAACAGTCTGCAAACACCATCCACCCTTCTGAGGGGCATCAGTCTTTAAAACTTAAAGCATGAGACAGCCAGGACCTTTTTCCCAGCATGGAAATTCAAAAACTAGAGGCCATTGCTTTAAGGTGTTATGGGGGGGGGGGGGGGGTATGATGACTGGATTAGAGAATATTAGCATAAGGAGAGGTTGGGCAGTCTTGGATAGCTTTCCCTGGAATTCAGGAGGCTGAGGGGAGACCTGATAGTGTTAATCCTGGCTAAGAGCAGCCACAGCACCAAAATCTAGTGAGAACTCATTTATTGTTAGGCCATTTTGGTCATGTCTGATGTGCTCTGCTGAAATAAGAAAAGCTTCTGAATGGTTCCAGTAAGTCTAGGGCCCAAATCAGTGTTGCATATTCAATTGACAGAATGAATGGGATTTCTGCAGAAGACATCCAAGGAATGGAGGGTTATATGGATGGGAAAGGAATGGAGGGTTATGGTCTGAGCGCAGGTATATGGGACTAGGGGAGATTATGTGTTCGGCATGGACTAGAAGGGTCGAGATGGCCTGTTTCCGTGCTGTAAATTGTTATATGGTTATATGGTTATAAGTGTAAAATGCATGAAGTCGATTGGATTAATGCAAACTAAAGGGGCTGTCCCACTTGGGCGAACTAATCTGCGAGTCTTGAACCTTCAAACTCGCAGCATGGTTGACACGTGGTCCTAGGAGGTCCTATGAGGTCGCTGGAACTCTCCTTCATGCTCGAGGGAAGTTCCCGAATACCCATGGCCTCAGCTAGGTCGCGGAAAATATTTCAGCATTGTGTTGAAAAAATTTCCGCGAGTAAAATGTGGTCGGCATGGTTCTTTTGAACTCGTAGTGCAGTGTAGGGGGTCGCTATTTAGTTACAGGCAGTCAGGCAGCCGTAGGCAATCTCCTTCGCTGACCGGGCATTTTGATTGGCTCATTGGAGTTTTCAGGACCAAGGAAAACCGACCAGTAGGTAAAATGCCTGCTAAACGTTATTATACTTCTTAAAAATGTCTCCACTCCTACTCCCCCTCCTTCTATCCCCCCCCCCCCTTTTCCCCCCCCCCCCCCCCTTTTCCTCCCCCCCCCCCCCCCCCCCCCCCCCCCCTTCTCGCATTATGCAAGTTAAGTTAGCTTCTTCTGGAAGCTTCTCCTGCAACAATGTAAGGGAGAATCTGTTATTGGTTTGTGTAACTCAATAATGTATTGTTGTAATTAATATGTTAGATTGGATTGTACATCCCTCTGTAGTTCGGCCCCTCAAGCTTTGGGGACCTATAAAAGGCAACCCCCATGAGGTCCTTTCTCGACCTTCTGGAAGAGCGCTTGGGACTGCATGACCTTTTGGAGTGTTTCTGCTTGCACGAGGCTGAAGGGCTTGGTCAGGCAGATACAAGGATCGAACCCGTGGTGGTTTAGGTATCGTATAGGGTAATTTGTTGTGCAGTCCAAAAATAAAGATTAGTTGTTCCAGTGCTTGACTCAGTGTTTTATTGACTGAAGTAGATTGGGGGGAAGCTTAGTAGAGCTTATTTACAATAGAAGTATACAAAATTATGAGAGGTCTACGTAGATAGGACCTCTCAGACAGTCAGAACCGTTATCCTAGCTTTAACATGAGAGAGGCAACGTTTAAAGGAGATGTGTAGGGCATGGTTTTTTTTACACAGAGAATGGCGAGTGCCTGGAACATGCTGTCTGCGGTGGTGGTGGAAACAGATATGATAGTGGCATTTAAGAGGCTTTTAGAGAGGCACATGGATATGCAGGGAACGAAGGGGTAAGGAACATGTGCAGGCAGATGAGATTAGTTTATTTTAGCACAGACATTGTCGGCTGAAGGGCCTGTTCCTGTGCTGTATGTGCAAGAAGAAACTGCAGATGCTGGTTTAAACCCAAGATAGACACAAAAAGCTGGAGAGAAGGAATGGGTGATGTTTTGGGTTGAGACCCATCTGAAGAAGGGTCTCGACCCGAAACGTTACTCCAGGTTTTTGTGTATATCCTGTGCTGTATTGGTCGATATTCTATGTCACACGGACAATGGGAGTAAAAATTGTACTACCTGGTGAAGGTAGTTAAATATGTACGGTAGTTAAATATGTACCCTGATAAATGTCCTATGTTCTCTAAAGGAGATGATGTTGAAGAACAAAAATAAAGCTCATCAAACTGTGAATCCATGCTGGTGATTTAGCTTGCTCCTCGTGTGACATATGTTGGCAGTGTATTGACCAGCTTGGTCTGGCTCCCTTGACGGCAAAAAGAAGAGCATCAAAAGCATCTAATCAAGATCCCAGAAGAGGTTTCCCAGGTGGAAGCTACTTTTATTTCTCGATTTTGAAAGTTCAAACCAAATCTGTTCTGTTTTGCAGCCAAAAAAAACTGATAATGATTTAATTCATTTTAGCAAGCATTAGCATTTTAACCAATGACTACATATAACTAATGCCACATCTTTCATCCTGTACCCGATTCCTTGTGATTTCTGTCATTTCAAAGATGCACATAATATTGCCAGCCATTCCTGCCCCCCTGCTATCGTAAAGCATCATGCAGTGCACCACAAGTTGCTATGATGTCACAGGTTGCTATGGTATCTTATTCTGCCACTGAATTTAAAATGTTAATAACTAGTAACATAATTACATTATTAAACAAAACATTTCTATTATGAGGTGCCGTCACATTACCTTTTAAAATCTAACAAGATATAACGTCGGTCAATGCCTAGAAGCAATATTAAAATCCCAGTCATGGTTTGAAAGCTTAATAACCTTTTGAATCTGGTTTTATAGAATAAATACACAGTGCTGTTCTGATGTAAATACCAAACAGGGAGAAACTGCGGCATTTCATCCAAGGAAACTTACTATACGGGGCAGATTTTCCTGATCTAGTCCATTGGATGTAATGAATACAAGGAATTAATTTACACGCAATGCACACACACAGTAGAGCTTGCATGATCTTCAAGTATTCATCAAATGCAATACCAAGAAGATATGCCTCGCTGTTTAGAAAGCAAAATGAAGCTTGATTCTTATTCTGTGAAAACCTAAGTAAAGGATTTGCTTCTAAATCAAATTTTCCATGTTTGGGGAGACATTTGAATTTTTGAAGAACAGCATTTCATAAATTTAAAAGCATTGACCCGATGTAACAACGGTATATATGAAATTATGCATCACCATAGCATTGACATGCAACAGAAACAGAATACAGTGAAACTCCAGCTGATGGAATCAATCACATCATTACATTTAAAAAGTACTTGAGGATTCTTTTATACATCTGTGATCTGCAGAGTTACATATTGTGCCTAAATCAAGTTTGGTTGCTTTAATTTTGGCCAGCTAGGGTATGCTGGGCCAAAATGGTCTCATTCTGTGTTGTGATTTCTTAAAATAATTCCATTATTTGATGGTTTTGTTCCCTTTTCATTTAACATCCCAAATAATATATGTAATAATCCACATAATAATCAGAGAAACAAGTGCAACGGGGGAGCAAGCAGGCATGGCAAGAGCAGCCTCCTCCAACCTCACCAACTCACTGAATGAGCGAGTACATCTGATCAGTGCTCCAGCTTGCTCGGCACGTGGTGTCTAGAGTGTGGTGGAGAGAAGGCACACAGAATGCATATATCCGGCCGGCCGAGGATGTCTGCAGTCCCGCAACAGGCCATCCACATTAATCTTACTGTCTCCCAAATGCTCATTATTTCAGAGGAGAGTTAGATTTAGCTCTTAGGGCTCAAGGGACATGGGGAAAAAGCCAGAATGGGATACTGATTTTGGATAATCAGCCATAATCATATTGAATGGCGTTGTTGGCATGAAGGGCCAAAAGGCCTGCACCTACTTTCTATGTTCCTGTGTTCTGCTATTAATAAAATGGTACAGTGAAGGATTGATTTAAATCTATAAGTTGACAGTTAAATATTGGCATGGGTGAACTTCGTGCTAAACTGAATGTTAGAGTGTGCTGAATTAGCAATTTAAAAAAGGTTATTTCATGAATAAACACGTCTTGAAATAACACTGCCAAAAATGGACGACCTATATCTTGTTTGCCATCTCTTTGAAATTGACTCTTTTTGGTGAAGAAAATTTCACAAAGAAAGATTCTACTGGTGAAAGGGAAAGGATGAAGACAAGAAAGAAAAAAAATAGAGGAATTGACTTCCTTGTTTTGTGGCCATGAGATGCCCCAAGGTGTTTTTCAGTCAATTCAATATTCCTCATGACCAGTTAGTAATAACTTCATAAGTTCTAGGAGCAGAATAAGGCTATTCCGCCCATCAAGTCTAGATCGCCATTCAGTCATGGCTAATTTATCTTTCCCTCTCAACCTCATTATTCTACCTTCGCCCCATAACCCCTGACACCCTTACTAATCAAAAATCTGTTCATCTCCACCTTCAAAATATCCATTGACTTGGCCTCTGTTGAATTGATCAGACTCACACAAAGAGTTTAGAACTCGTAGTCTTTTATTTGTAATTCCACGGAGGAAACACCTTGTGCTAGTATGTGTCAATAAACTGGAGGAAGTTCAAACGTAGCCCGGGTACTTTACGGTGGGCTTGCAGATGCGACCTGCACACATACAGAACAGTCCTGCATCTTTTCCTGTCACCGGAGACGCGATCGGTGGTAGAATAAGTGCAGGAGATTGAAACAGCATCCCCGGCGATGAAACAGGAGACTTTGGCACAGGTGGAGGCGGTGAGGCCGTAGGCGAAGCGACCGGATCAGAAGCGGATGGTAGTGTTTGTCTGGTCGGGCCGATGCTGCTGGATGGGTATGGAAGTATACCTGTGCGGTCAGGATTATACGGAGGTGGTGCTGGTTCGTTCACAGGCAGGATGTGTTGTCAATTACGTCTGTAAGTGCCGCCATCGGCATTGACCAAATATGAACGTGGCTCGGAAGCAGTTCCAGAAATTACACCGTGGCGGTCGTGACCTTTGTCGGTTTACAGACGCAACACCTGTCCCTTGGCTAGTGGTGGATGTGGTCTGCTTGTCTTGTCATACCACCCTTTTTGAATGTCACGCTTATGTTGTAGCCTGTACTGGATTTCTCCCAGAGGCTCAGCACTTCAACTCCCCCTCCCATTCCGAATCCGACATTTCTGTCCTGGGCCTCCTCCATGGCCAGAGTGAGTCCCACCACAAATTGGAGGAGCAGTACCACTTGGGTAGTTTACACCACTGTGGTATGAACAATGACTTCTCCAATTTCAGGTAGCCCTTGCTTTCTCCTTCCTTCCCTTCCCCTTCCCAGCTCTCCAGCAGCCTACTGTGTCTGCCTCTTCCTTTCTTCTTCCCCCCCCCCCCCCCCCCACCCCCATATCACTGAAGAAGGATCTCAACCCGAAACATCATCTATTCGTTCGCTCCATAGGTGCTGCCTCACCCGCTGAGTTTCTCCAGCATTTTTTCCAGCCTCTACAGTTCTTTCTGTAAATTACTGATCTTAGGGACTGGATACACTTCCTATCTGGCCCCTCACATTTATAGTGGTCATTGCTGGTGCATGTAATTTGGCCCCATTCATTTGGTTTTCATAAAAAACATTAATGAATGTAAATGTTTTATCTTTTTACCTCACATTAATTATGGTAACGGTTAATTAATTTACATCAGTTAAATGGGCTTGCTCGGCTGGACTGTTCTGTGCTGTATGACTCTAAATATTTATCTAAATGCCTTAAACACATTATTTTTCATTTCATTATTTGTTTTAGTTTATCAATTGCCATTTAAAAAAAAGTTATATATTACACAACAACTTTCTTAAATAGTTTCCACATCCAAAATAACTCCTTCGAGTGTTCAGTGTGAAATCTGGAAGGCTGGTGCATCAATGGCAAATATGCAAGTGATGACTGCAAACTTGCACAAGGTTGTCCAGGACTCCACCTGGTGGATAACAGCTATCAGCATTTCTTCCCAGGTTACAAGCAGAGAAGATGTAATACCATTTTATTTGCTCATAACGTTTCCGATTTTTACAAGGGAATGCTGCGATCCTCAAACATGTGAAACTGCAGCAGAGTAACATGTAATAACGATTTAACAACCTCTGCAATCGTTGAGTGATGATGGACAATTAAGCATCTAACGGAAGAGGATATCCTCGTCAATGATGCCGAAGTCAGCACAGGAGTTCAAAAAGCAAAGGTGAAGTATATAGTCACAAGTGACAAATGGACAATACTTTTTGTTATCCACCTGCAAATGTACATGATTATAGATACAACTCCTCAACCAATTTGATTCACTACATGTGATTACAAGACAGGTGCATATTACAGACACACTTACTTATAATGCTCAGGTTATGTGTTGTACAACTAGTCTTGCCTTGACCTGAATTGCTACAGTACTGCTAAGACATAAATGCCAAGCATTGTGGTAGGTTGTCCAGATGAGCCCTGTCAACCAAAAGTAGGATAAATCCAATGATATAATTTATCAACTCCCTTGATGCCTGTAATCATCAAGATGTTAAGGCCGCATTCCAATTGAGAACCAACAAGGCTACGGGTACGAAGGGCATCCCTGCTGAAGTTCCAAAGCTCTATAGAATGGAACTACAATCATAAGCAACTCATCTTCCACATCTGGAAAGAGAGTAATATGCCGGATGATTAAAAAAAACTTTAATAATAACCGGGACACAAGGCAAACCTGATTATGTTAACTATAGAGAGTATTCCAGTTGTCTTTCAAAGAGAATGCCATCACCAGGATCCTTCCCAACTAACTGCTCCGAGTGGCAGAAAAACAGTACCCAACTTTACAATGCAAGTTGAATCCATCAATTGTTACAATGCATATGATCCTCACCAGATGAAAATTCTACGAGAAATGCAGTGAGCAGATTCCATCACTCTACATGTTTTATTCTGGCTTTACAAAATTCTTTGACTCTGTCGTCTCAACAGAAATGTGGAGTGTCTTTCTCCTGCTTGGTTCCCTATGGAAATTTGTCACTTTGGCTCCATGGAGATCGTGGACTCAGTCTCAGGGGACTGCTGTCAAGCAAGATAGCTTAATTGTCCCAATGCTTTCTTCATTCGTTCCCACTGTCACTCATCTACAACAAGCAATTTGCTTGTTGCTTGTTGTAGATGACAAGCTTGGTGCTTGTTGTAGACCAAACTAACTTTCACAGTCCAATGAACTTATGGGATCCCCTGGCTCATGAAATGGAGAATAAATATTCAGGAAGCATTGAGAATCTTGAGCAAACAGATAGGCGGCATAGTGGCGCTGCAGTAGAGCTAATGCCTTGCAGCGCCAGAGACCCGGGTTCGATCATGATTATGGGTGCTGTCTGTAGGGAGTTTGCACGTTCTCCCGTGACCTGCTTGGGTTTTCTCCGACATCTTGCATTTCCTCCCACACTCTAAAGACGTACAGGTCTATAGGTTAATTGGCTTGGTATAAATGTCAAAATTGTCCCTAGTGTGTGTAGGATAGTGTTACTGTGCGGAGATCGCTGGTTAGTGCAGACTTGGTGGGCCGAAGGGCCTTTCAGAGCTGTATCTCTAAACTAAACTAAAATTAAAACTAAAGAAGCCGGTCTTGTGGTGTTGATCATTCTTCTCTTAACCAACACCATGAAAGAAAAAGAAAATGACAGGGCTACTCGTTTGATTTTTCTGTTTGATTTCAGCAGCTCGGTAATTCATTAATGGTAAGCATGATGAAGAGCAATACAAATTCATTTTCCCTTTTCTTGACAAGTTGAAATACTGCTGTGGGCTCTTGCCCTCAGTGAACTGGATTTAATATTCGCTATTGTAATTCTTGCTGCATCTCTACAGATGAAAAGGATGTTATCTATTGAATCTCAATTTTAACACAATTTTTCCAAGTTAACCCATGGGGAAAAAACATTTGTCTATCCTGCAGTTAATCACTTTTTCCAAAGAGTTTCATTATTAAATAATTTATTACTTTTATTTATCATGAATCTCAGCAAGTTATTTGTAAAAGGAAATTTTCCACTTTATTCTTTATGCAGTTTTGTTTGAAATATTTCTTATATAGAAGTCTATAGTCTTCAGTCTAAATGATATAAAAACATAGAAAAATAATAGAACAAATTACGGAGTGTCCAGAATGAGACCAGCATAATCAAGGACGCATGTCACCCTGGTTATTCCCTCTTCTCCCCTCTCCATTAGGCCAGAAGTACAGAAGTGTGAAAACATGCACTTCCAGATTCAGGAACAGTTTCTTCCCAACTGTTATCAGACAACTGAACCATCCTATCACCAACTAGAGAGTGGTCCTGAGTTACCATTGGAGACCCTTGGTCCATCTTTCATCAGATATCACTGGACATTATCTTGCACTAAACGTTGTTCCCTTTACCCTGTATGGCTTGACTGTAATCATATATAGTCTTTCCGCTGACTGGATAGCATGCAACAAAAAACATATCACTGTTCCTCGCTAACTGGGAGTTGCTGGTTTGGCCACCGTTTATTGCTCATCTCAAATTCCTCTTAAGGAGCAAGTGATGACTCACCTTCCTGAAATGAGGTGGTTTTTCTGGTGTAGATGCTTCCACAGTGCGCGTTGGTTTAGTTTAGGGATACAGCATGAAAATAGGATTTTCAGCCCACCAAGTCCGCGCCGATCACGATTACACTAGTTCTATGTTATCCAAGTTTCACATCCTACACACTAGGGACAATTTACAGAGGCCAGTTAACCTACAAACCTGCACGTCTTTGGAAAGGGGAGGAAACCGGAGAACCCGGAGAAAACCCATGCAGTCACTGGGAGAAAGTACAAACAGCACCTTTAGTCAGGATTGAACCCAGGTCTCTGGTGCTGTAAAGCAGCAACTCTACCGCAGCGCCAGTGTGCCGCATTGTGATAGGAAGTTCCACAATTGTGACCCAGTACAATAATGAAATAGGAATATTTGTCTATGACCAAATAATGTGTGACTTAGAGGAGAATGTGCAGGACGTGATGTTCCAAGCCACTGAAGTCGTTGTCCTATCTAATGGTAGGACCATGGATTTGGAGGGTGCTGTTGAAATCACCTGTATAAATAACAGCAAAGCATTTTGTAGGTAGCACACACTACAACCACTATGCAATGGTGAAGGATTGCATGAATGTTCCTAGTGATGGATAGGGTACTAATCTCATCTGCTGTTTTGTCCAGGATGCTGTCAAGCTTCTTTACATTGAGAGCTGAACTCATCCAGATAAATAGAAAGCATTCCATTACGCTCCTGTGTAGGAAGGAACTGCAGATGCTTGTGTAAACCGAAGATAGACACAAAATGCTGGAGTAACTCAGCGGGACAGGCAGCATCTCTGGAGAAAAGGAATGGGTGATGTTTTGGGTCGAGTCCTTTCTTCAAACACCATCTGCAGAAGGGTCTCGATCCGAAACATCACCCATCACGCTCCTGACTTGTTCCTTGTAGATTGTGGAAAGGCCTGTATATCAGACTGTGAATGTGAATCAGTGATGGAAATGGTTTTTAGGAACTAGGGGTACTCTAAGGTCAGTGAGGCTGAGGATGGGAAGGGGGGGGGGGGGGATAGGGGAATTTTTTTAATGTGCGGCCACACCCATGTAAGAGTACAAGAATGCATGACTTGTTTAATGTGTATTTATAATATAGTTTATTGTGTATTATATGTCATAGTTGCTTTCTTGCATCTCTCTCTCTATCTCTCTCTCTCTCTTTTTTTTCTTTTTTTTTCCTTCTTTTCCTTTTCAAAAACTTTATTCGACAAAAACATATCATACAACACATCAAATCATAAACAAAAATTACACTATATCAAGTAAACATTATAATGCAACAATGCATTAATTGTTTACAATACTCTCAACCCCACGCGGTGACCAGCTCCCACGGAAGGCCTCCAGAGTCCCCGTGAACACCGCGTATTCCCTCTCCATGGACACACGTGCATGGACGTAGGCCCGAAAGAGGGGCAGGCATCCGACTCTAGCCTGACCATCGACCGCCCGCTGCCTGGACCCGCGAATGGCCATCTTGGCCAGGCCCAGGAGCAAACCGACAGGTAAGTCCCATCCCCCCACTCGGCTCTCCCCACACCCTGCCTTGTGTCCAAACACTAGAATCGTAAGACTAAAATGTAACCAGAACTTGAGGAACAACCCCTTCAGATATTGGTACAGGGGCAGTAGCCTCTCACACTCCATATGAGCGTGGAACAGTCTCTTCCTCGCCGCAGAAAATACAGGCGGCGGACAAGCCCGTGAACCGACTCAAAAGTTTATTACACGCCACTGCTCTGTGCAGCACTAATTAACTCTCTCTCTCTCTCTCTCTCTCCCTCCCCCTCCCTCCCCCTCTCGCTCCCTCCCTCTCCCTCCCTCCCTCTCCCTCCCTCTCCCTCCCTCCCTCTCCCTCCCTCTCCCTCTCTCTCTCTCTCCCATCGTCTGCTTCGGTGAGGGAAGTAGGTCGATGATTGATCAAAAGGCGCCTAGGAGACTGTGTCTGAGTGGCCGCCGAGTGACCAGCGCATTATGTGATTGGACACAATGCCCTTGGACACGGTGGCTGATTGGACGGAAGGAGACCAATTTGTTGATTGGATGGGAATTTTAAGGGAATCTGGTTGGTGATTGGACGCAACCCCTTAGAGACAGCGGTTGATTGGCCGCCAAATAATCGGGCACAAAAAATTGAAAATAGGAAAACAATAAAATCGGAATTACGATTTAAATCGGAAGAATATCATGCCAGATCTGCAGCAAAGATACTAGTATCTGCTCTAGTATCTTTGATCTGCAGTTTCTTCCTATTGAAGAAGAACCCTGGCGCAAAACAACTCCTAATCCATTCCCTCCACAGATGCCGCCTAGCCCGCTGAGTTCCTCCAGCAATCTGTGTTTTTTATTTAACTCTTGAAATTGAAGTTAGACATAAAGTTGGAGTAACTCAGCGGGACAGGCAGCGACTCTGGAGAGAAGACCCTTCTTCAGACTGAACTGAACTCTCGTCGGTGAGAGTACTTGTGATTGTCTGCAGAAGGGTCTCGACCCGAAATGTCATCTATGATCGTTGCTTTTGTCTGTCTGTCCGTTCGCCCTTGGATTAAGTAGCGCAGGATAAAGCTGTAAATTCACGCACAGGATGGAAACTGAAAATTGCCGTTCCCCTGCTTCCCCCGCCATTTCCATCACTGATATGAATATTGCTTGGGTTTGTGAGACCCATTTTGCACTTGGACTACATTTCATCCTTGAAAACCTTTTCCTTAAATGTTTGTATGGAAAATTAGATACCCACTATACATTTTTTCCTTTGTTTTTGATGCAATATTGAGTTCCAGACAATTAGAATTGTCCTTGACAATCTGATCCGGTTTACACTAGAATCTTTAAATTAGTGACAACTTTGTCTTCAAAAGCACCATCGAAAAAAGTAATGAATTTAGAACAAAATATCAGTATGCCTTATGGTCCATGAGTGTTTTTACTTTTAGGAACAAATGTTATTATACATATAAATTGATTGACTGGTTAGACAGGAATAAAAGTAGACATCGTCTTTTACTGTAAAATGAGTGATTCAACTCAGCTTTTATCTTAAGATCTTGGGGTTTTGTTTGGCATGTGAATGCAATCCAGCTGCGACTACACAAAACCATCCAGCTGTGACTACACAAAACAATCCAGCTGTGTCTGTTCAAAATATTTTTTGTCCATTACTCTGTAAGTTCCATGATCTTATCCAACACCTACTTGAAGAGATAGCAGAGTTATTGTCTGCCACCACTTCAGGTAGGTCATTCTAGATTCTGTTAAAAAAATCACAGCACGCATATCGAAGACGGCAGCATGCAGAGCCATTGTGACATCATCAGCCAAAGCCACTCGGATTTATTTTCAAAGTTATTTCAGATTCTTGAACATTTTGGTTAATAACTCGAGAAATAATGCATGAAATTTTCAGATAAGGCGATTTTGACTTCACGGCATAAATCTCTATCGGAATAGGTAAAAATGTCGCTGTTAGGGCGTCGTTTTTTCGAGAAGATGTGATCACGCACAAACAAATAAATACACACACACAAATGTTATCCCACTTATTATAGAAGAAAGAGAGAGAGAGAAAAAAGGGATTATAGACCAGTTAGCCTGATCATAAAAGATGAAATAGCGGCATATTTGGACTAATTTTCTGGAATTTTTTGAGGATGTAACTAGAAAAATGGACAAGGGAGAGCCAGTGGATGTAGTCTACCTGTACTTGCAGAAAGCATTTGATAAGGTCCCACATAGGAAATTAGTGGGCAAAATTAGGGCACATGGTATTGGGGGTAGAGTGCTGACATGGATAGAAAATTGGTTAACAGACTGGAAACAAAGAGTAGGGATTAACATGTCCCTTTCAGAATGGCAGGCAGTGACATGTGGGGTACCGCAAGGCTCGGTTCTGGGACCGCAGCTATTTACAATGTACATCAATGATTTAGCTGAAGGGATTCAAAGTAACATTAGCAAATTTGCAGGTGACACAAAGCTGGGTGGCAGTGTGAACTGTGAAGAGGATGCTATGAGGATGCAGGGTGACTTGGAAAGGTTGGGTGAGTGGGCAGATGCATGGCAGATGCAGTTTAATGTGGATAATGTGAGGTTATCCACTTTGGTAGCAAAAACAGGAAGGCAGATTATTATCTAAATGGTGTCAAGTTTGGAAAAGGGGGAGTACAATGGGATCTGGGGGTCCTTGTTCATCAGTCAATGAAAGTAAGCATGCAGGTACAGCAGGCGGTAAAGAAAACGAATAGCATAATTCATAACAAGAGGAGTTGAGTATAGGAGCAAAGAGGTCCTTCTGCGGTTGTACAGAGCCCTCGTGAGACCACACCTGGAGTATTGTGTGCAGTTTTGGTCCCCTAATTTGAGGAAGGACATTCTTGCTATTGAAGGAATGTAGCGTAGGTTTACAAGGTTAATTCCGGGATGGCAGAACTGTCATATGCTGAGAGAATGGAGTGGCTGGGTTGTATACTCTGGAATTTACGAGGATGAGAGGTAATCTTATTGAAACATATAAGATTATTAACTGGTTTGGACACACTGAGGCAGAACATGTTCCTGATGGTGGGGGAGTCCAAAACCAGGGGACCACCGTTTAAGAATAAGGGGTTAAGTCATGTAAGAACTGAGATGAGGAAAAATTTTTTACACTAGAGAGTTGTGAGTCTGTGGAATTCTCTGCTCCAGAGGGCGGTGGAGGCCGGTTCTCTGGATACTTTTCAAGAGAGCTGATAGTAGGTACTCTTAAGCTAGCGGACGCGTACCGTGAATATGAGGGAGAGAAGGCAGGACGGTGGTACTTGCTTGTGGATGATAAGCCCCAGCCCCATGATCCGATTGAATGCGTAGGTGCTTGCATCGAAGGGCCTGTAACTGCTCCTACCTGATCTATTGGTCTATTGTCTATAAGCTCTTCAGTAAATTCTCTATCACTTTCATCCCCTGTCTTGGTGGGCAATCTTCACATTATCTTCTTCCTTTGAAAAAGGAATATGCACTAAATAAATTTACAACTTTATTCATACCTTCTGCTTGACATTAAATTAATTATATAGTAGTGGTGACACAAGAAACCGACAGATGTTTGTTTACAAAAAAAAGACACAAAGTGCTGGAGTAACTCAACAGGTCAGGAAGTATTTTGACAAAAAAAGACACAAAGTGCTGGAGCAATTTACAAAAAAAGACAGAAAGTGCTGGAGTAACTTACAAAAGTATATACAAAGTGTTGAAGTGGCCTGATGCTGCCAGGCCCGTAGTTACTCCAGCATATTGTGCTTTTTGTCATATAATAATATTTCATAAAAGGTGGCATGGTAGAATAGCCGTAGATCTACTGCCTTACAGTGCCAGAGACCCAGGTTCGTCCCTGATTACGGGTGCTTGTCTGTACGGAGTTTGTACGTTCTCCCCGTGACCTGCTTGGGTTTTCTCCAAGATCTTTGGTTTCCTCCCACACGCCAAAGACGTACAGGTTTGTAGGTTAATTGGTTTGGTATAAATGTAAAA